>NC_092264.1:16539774-16839774 GCF_036320965.1 Panulirus ornatus
AAATAAAAAAAAAAAAAAACAAAAAAAAAAAAAAAAAAAATATATATATATATATACATATATATACACACACGTCCACACACGCAAATATACATACCTACACAGCTTTCCATGGTTTACCCAGACGCTTCACATGCCTTGATTCAATCCACTGACAGCACGTCAACCCCGGTATACCACATCGCTCCAATTCACTCTATTCCTTGCCCTCCTTTCACCTCCTGCATGTTCAGGCCCCGATCACACAAAATCTTTTTCACTCCATCTTTCCACCTCCAATTTGGTCTCCCACTTCTCCTCGTTCCCTCCACCTCCGACACATATATCCTCTTGGTCAATCTTTCCTCACTCATTCTCTCCATGTGCCCAAACCATTTCAAAACACCCTCTTCTGCTCTCTCAACCACGCTCTTTTTATTTCCACACATCTCTCTTACCCTTACATTACTTACTCGATCAACCACCTCACACCACACATTGTCCTCAAACATCTCATTTCCAGCACATCCACCCTCCTGCGCACAACTCTATCCATAGCCACGCCTCGCAACCATACAACATTGTTGAACCACTATTCTTCAAACATACCCATTTTTGCTTTCCGAGATAATGTTCTCGACTTCCACACATTCTTCAAGGCTCCCAGGATTTTCGCCCCCTCCCCCACCCTATGATCACTTCCGCTTCCATGGTTCCATCCGCTGCCAGATCACTCCCAGATATCTAAAAACACTTTACTTCCTCCAGTTTTTCTCCATTCAAACTCACCTCCAATTTGGTCTCCCACTTCTCCTCGTTCCCTCCACCTCGACACATATATCCTCTTGGTCAATCTTTCCTCACACATTCTCTCCATGTGCCCAAACCATTTCAAAACACCCTCTTCTGCTCTCTCAACCACGCTCTTTTTATTTCCACACATCTCTCTTACCCTTACGTTACTTACTCGATCAAACCACCTCACACCACACATTGTCCTCTTGGTCAATCTTTCCTCACTCATTCTCTCCATGTGCCCAAACCATTTCAAAACACCCTCTTCTGCTCTCTCAACCACGCTCTTTTTATTTCCACACATCTCTCTTACCCTTTCATTACTTATTCGATCATACCACCTCACACCACACATTGTCCTCAAACATTCATTTCCAGCACATCCACCCTCCTGCGCACAACTCTATCCATAGCCACGCCTCGCAACCATACAACATTGTTGAACCACTATTCTTCAAACATACCATTTTTGCTTTCCGAGATAATGTTCTCGACTTCCACACATTCTTCAAGGCTCCCAGGATTTTCGCCCCCTCCCCCACCCTATGATCCACTTCCGCTTCCATGGTTCCATCCGCTGCCAGATCCACTCCCAGATATCTAAAACACTTTACTTCCTCCAGTTTTTCTCCATTCAAACTTACCTCCCAATTGACTTGACCCTCAACCCTACTGTACCTAATAACCTTGCTCTTATTCACATTTACTCTTAACTTTCTTCTTTCACACACTTTACCAAACTCAGTCACCAGCTTCTGCAGTTTCTCACATGAATCAGCCACCAGCGCTGTATCATCAGCGAACAACAACTGACTCACTTCCCAAGCTCTCTCATCCCCTACATACTTCATACTTGCCCCTCTTTCCAAAACTCTTGCATTCACCTCCCTAACAACCCCATCCATAAACAAATTAAACAACCATGGAGACATCACACACCCCTGCCGCAAACCTACATTCACTGAGAACCAATCACTTTCCTCTCTTCCTACACGTACACATATATATATATTTTTTTTTCTTTGTCGCTGTCTCCCGCGTTTGCGAGGTAGCGCAAGGAAACAGACGAAAGAAATGGCCCAACCCCCCCCCATACACATGTATATACATACGTCCACACACGCAAATATACATACCTACACAGCTTTCCATGGTTTACCCCAGACGCTTCACATGCCTTGATTCAATCCACTGACAGCACGTCAACCCCGGTATACCACATCGCTCCAATTCACTCTATTCCTTGCCCTCCTTTCACCCTCCTGCATGTTCAGGCCCCGATCACACAAAATCTTTTTCACTCCATCTTTCCACCTCCAATTTGGTCTCCCTCTTCTCCTTGCTCCCTCCACCTCCGACACATATGTCCTCTTGGTCAATCTTTCCTCACTCATCCTCTCCATGTGCCCAAACCACTTCAAAACACCCTCTTCTGCTCTCTCAACCACGCTCTTTTTATTTCCACACATCTCTCTTACCCTTACGTTACTCACTCGATCAAACCACCTCACACCACACATTGTCCTCAAACATCTCATTTCCAGCACATCCATCCTCCTGCGCACAACTCTATCCATAGCCCACGCCTCGCAACCATACAACATTGTTGGAACCACTATTCCTTCAAACATACCCATTTTTGCTTTCCGAGATAATGTTCTCGACTTCCACACATTCTTCAAGGCCCCCAGAATTTTCGCCCCCTACCCCACCCTATGATCCACTTCCGCTTCCATGGTTCCATCCGCTGCCAGATCCACTCCCAGATATCTAAAACACTTCACTTCCTCCAGTTTTTCTCCATTCAAACTCACCTCCCAATTGACTTGACCCTCAACCCTACTGTACCTAATAACCTTGCTCTTATTCACATTTACTCTTAACTTTCTTCTTCCACACACTTTACCAAACTCAGTCACCAGCTTCTGCAGTTTCTCACATGAATCAGCCACCAGCGCTGTATCATCAGCGAACAACAACTGACTCACTTCCCAAGCTCTCTCATCCCCAACAGACTTCATACTTGCCCCTCTTTCCAAAACTCTTGCATTTACCTCCCTAACAACCCCATCCATAAACAAATTAAACAACCATGGAGACATCACACACCCCTGCCGCAAACCTACATTCACTGAGAACCAATCACTTTCCTCTCTTCCTACACGTACACATGCCTTACATCCTCGATAAAAACTTTTCACTGCTTCTAACAACTTTCCTCCCACACCATATATTCTTAATACCTTCCACAGAGCATCTCTATCAACTCTATCATATATATATATATATATATATATATATATATATATATATATATATATATATATATATATTTTTTGTTTCATACTATTGGCCATTTCCGGCATTAGCGAGGTAGCGTTAAAAACAAGAGGACTGAGCCTTTGAGAGAATATCCTCACCTGGCCCCTTTCTCTGTTCTTTCTTTTTGGGGAAAAAAAAAGAAAGAAAAGGAAACAGACGAAAGAATGGCCCAACCCACCCACATACACATGCATATACATAAACGCCCACAAACGCTCATACATACCTATACATTTCAATGTATACACATACATATACATATATACACATGTACATATTCATACTTGCTACCTTCATCCATTCCCGTCGCCATCCCGCCACACATGAAACAGCACCCCCTCCCCCGCACACACGAGGTAGCGCTAGGAAAAGACGACAAAGGCCACATTCGTTCACACTCAGTCTCTAGCCAGCTGTCATGTGCAATGCACCGAAACCACAACTCTCTTTCCACATCCAGGCCATCACCCACGTTTGTGAGGTAGCACGAGGAAACAGACAAGGGATGGCCCAACCCACCCACATACACATGTATATACATAAACACCCTCACACGCACATATACATACATATACATTTCAACGTATACATACATATGCACAAATAGACATACATATATACACATGTACATATCCATACTTGGTGCCTTCATCCATTCCCATTACCACCCCACCACACACGAAATAGCATCCCCCCCTCCATCGAGACAGTGCCAGGAACAGACAAAAAGGCCACATTCGTTCACACTCAGTCTCTAGCTGTCTTGTGTAATGCACCGAAACCACAGCTCCCTTTCTACATCCAGGCCCCACAGACCTTTCCATGGTTTCCCCCAGATGTATCACATGCCTTGGTTCAATCCATCGACAGCACAGCGACCCTGGTATACCACATTGTTCCAATTCACTCCATTCCTTGCACGCCTTTCACTCTCCCGTATGTTTAGGCCCTGATCACTCAAAATCTTTTTCACTCCTTCCTTCCACCTCCAATTTGGTCTCCCACTTCTTCTTCCCTCTACCTCTGACACATATATCCTCTTGGTCAATCTTTCCTCACTCATTCTCTCCAAGTGTCCAAACCATTTCAACACACCCTCTTCTGCTCTCTCAACCACACTTTTTTATTACCACACATCTCTCTTACCCTTTCATTACTTATTCGATCATACCACCTCACACCACATATTGTCCTCAAACATTTCATTTGCAACACATTCACCCTCCTATGCACAACCCTATCTAGAGCCCATACCTCACAACCACATAACATTATTGGAATTACTATTCCTTCAAACATACCCATTTTTGCTCTCCTAGATGTGTGGAAATAAAAAGAGTGTGGTTGAGAAAGCAGAAGAGGGTGCATTGAAATGGTTTGGACATATGGAGAGAATGAGAGGAAAGATTGACACAGGATATATTTTTCAGAGGCGGAGTTTTCAAGGAGAAGTGGGAAACCAAATTGGAGGTGGAAGGATGGAGTGAAAAAGACTTTGAGCAATTGGGGCCTGAACATGCAGGAGGGTGAAAGGTGTGCTGGGAATAGAGTGAATTGGAATGATGTGGTATACCGGGGTCGACGCACTGTCAATGGATTGAACCAGGGCATGTGAAGTGTCTTGGGTAAACCATGGAAAGTTTTGTGGGGCCTGGATGTGGAAAGGGAGCAGTGGTTTCGGTGCATTACACATGACATCTAGAGACTAAGTGTGAACGAATATGGCCTTTGTTGTCTATTCCTAGAGCTACCTCGTGCTTGTGCAGGGGGAGGGGGTGCCATTTCATGTGTGGCGGGATGGCGGCGGCAATGGATGGAAGCAGCCTATATGAATATGTACATGTGTATATATGTATGTGTCTGCGTATATATATGTATGTATACGTTGAAATGTATAGGTATGTATATGTGCGTGTGTGGACGTGTATGTATATACATATGTATGTGGGTGGGTTGGGCCATTCTTTCGTCTGTTTCCTTGCGCTACCTCACTAACGTGGGAGACAGCGACAAAGTATAATAATATATATATATATATATATATATATATATATATATATATATATATATATATATATATATATATATATATATATATGGGAGTGGGGAACTGGAAATCCTTGACTCTCGTTTTTAATTTTCCAAAAGAAGGAACAGAGAAAGGGGCCAAGTGAGGATATTCCTTCTAAGGCTCAGTTCTCTGTTCTTGACGCTACCTTGCTAACACGGGAAATGGCGAATATGTATGGAATATATATATATATATATATATATATATATATATATATATATATATATATATATATATATATAAACTGGAGGAAGTGAAGTGTTTTAGATATCTGGGAGTGGATCTGGCAGCGGATGGAACCATGGAAGTGGAAGTGGATCATAGGGTGGGGGAGGGGGCGAAAATTCTGGGAGCCTTGAAGAATGTGTGGAAGTCGAGAACATTATCTCGGAAAGCAAAAATGGGTATGTTTGAAGGAATAGTGGTTCCAACAATGTTGTATGGTTGCGAGACGTGGGCTATGGATAGAGTTGTGCGCAGGAGGATGGATGTGCTGGAAATGAGATGTTTGAGGACAATATGTGGTGTGAGGTGGTTTGATCGAGTAAGTAACGTAAGGGTAAGAGAGATGTGTGGAAATAAAAAGAGCGTGGTTGAGAGAGCAGAAGAGGGTGTTTTGAAATGGTTCGGGCACATGGAGAGAATGTGTGAGGAAAGATTGACCAAGAGAATATATGTGTCGGAGGTGGAGGGAACGAGGAGAAGAGGGAGACCAAATTGGAGGTGGAAAGATGGAGTGAAAAGATTTTGTGTGATCGGGGCCTGAACATGCAGGAGGGTGAAAGGAGGGCAAGGAACAGAGTGAATTGGAGCGATGTGGTATACCGGGGTTGACGTGCTGTCAGTGGATTGAATCAAGGCATGTGAAGCGTCTGGGGTAAACCATGGAAAGCTGTGTAGGTATGTATATTTGCGTGTGTGGACGTATGTATATACATGTGTATGGGGGTGGGTTGGGCAATTTCTTTCGTCTGTTTCCTTGCGCTACCTCGCAAACGCAGGAGACAGCGACAAAGAAAAAAAAAAAATATATATATATATATATATATATATATATTCTTTCTTTCTTTCTTTCATACTATTCGCCATTTCCCGCATTAGCGAGGTTGCGTTAAGAACAGAGGACTGGACCTTTGATGGAATATCCTCACCTGGCCCCCTTCTCTGTCCCTTCTTTTGGAAAATTAAAAAAACCGAGAGGGGAGGATTTCCAGCCCCTCGCTCTCATATATATATATATATATATATATATATATATATATATATATATATATATATATATATATATATGGCCAGACAAAACTACATTGGTGTTTCAGACCCATACAGCATATAGTTTGGTGGTCATCATGACTCTGTTAGTTTCAGAGAACTGGAAACAATGAAGTCTGTGTTGATTGCTGCCTGTCACATCAAGAATTTGCATTGTTATCTTGCAGGTGTTGTCCTTCACACAAAGGGCTAGTGTTGCTATTTTGTGGGTGTTGCTTGTCACTTGCATTGTTATCTTCAGGATGTTTCCTGTTACAATAAGGACTAGTGTTGTTATCTTCAGGGAAATCAGCTCAGCTCTACGGGAATGTCAGCTCTGCCCCGCTGGTCACTCGCAGTGATGAAGGAAACTGTCAGAAACATTAGTCATTTACAATAGGAAATTAAACATTTAGGTGATATCAAAACATTTGAAAATTGTATATAAGTGCACAAATGAATTACCATGTATGAATCTGGCAAAGGAACTTTTCATATATGCTATTTCATAAAGTGCAACTGTTTACATTTATAATGTAAAACTTTGGAATAGTTTGGAGATCATGGCCTAAGGCTTTTGTGACTTTCACTTTTTTCATTTCTTCATTTAGATAATGATACTGAACATAGTACTTACTTCTGTCCCCTGGATGCAGATGAGGCAAGGGGAAAGTCCATTAGATAATTATTTCTAAATACAGAGACATTTCAAATTCATGGATGGCATGCTAAGAGTACTGTTGCCAGTTATCAGTATGAATTATAAATCTAAATCTGCTAATAAACACTCAATTGAATTAGTTATTAGAGATTTTTACCCCATGAACATGATAGTATGACCATTGAGAATGATGTTAAAACCCTTAAGTATGATGGCTTTGCTTTTGACCTAACCTTTAAGCAAAGGGGTTGTACTGTCATTCTCAAGGGTCATACCATCATGCTCATTGATTGCACCATCATGTTATAAAACAAAGTTATGCCATGTTTCCTGGGCCCATCATGTATTCAGATACGCCTCCCCTGCAGGAACCAGGAATCCACACCCTCCTATTCAGAGCTAAGTAACCAACAGGATAGGCAGGATTGTACGTCATGTGTACCATCACCTCAATCCACTGGAACCCAGAGCAGGGAACTCTCAGTCCAGACTCTTTAGGCATGAGGGCAACCCAAGGCCTCTACTTTTGCTGCTGCTCATGTTAACAGATTTTCAACTCGAGAACAGAATGGACAATTATAAATCAAAAAGTCTGAAGTTTTGCCATTTCTGTGTCACAAAATCAAAAATCAAAACCAATTTCTATCAGAATTACCTAACTGGCTAATTTTTTTTTAAAAGTTGTTGACAGAGTGCCAAAAGATTGGAAGAGGACAATTATTATGCTTCTTTTCAGAGAAGGAGACCAAGGAATGGAACTGAACTACTGACCAATATCCCTGATGAAAGCAGTCTGTAAAATAATAAAAAATGACACTCAAGAGACCAAATAGATAGTACCTTGCAAAGGGAAACTACTAAAATGAGGGTAGTATGGCTTTAGAGACAGGTCATACAGAGCAAGTCTTTTAAGACTATCATACAGCAAATTCATCTTTAGGAAGGTGAGATGAATGGATGGATTGGGTGCTCTTGTAATGCCAGAAAGCATGTAACACTATCCTGCATAAGATGTTGGTAAAGAAGCTGGAATTTCAAACACGCATAAGAGGGGAAACCCCGATGAATTGAGAATTAGCTTGTGGAAGGGAAGACTAGATGTGTCAGAGCAACCTTTTCTATGATGATTGGGGTTACCAGTGGTTTGTCTCTAGGCTCAGTCTTGGGCTGTTTTATTCTTGTTTTGTGTTACTGACTTGCTAGAGGAACTGAAAGTGCACTTGGATATTTTTGTGGATGCCAAATTCGTGAGAGAAGTGGGAGATGACGAAGGTTGTATCAACTTACAGAAAGACTTGACACACTCCAAGTCAGAGATTTGGTTGATGAGCTTCAACCCCAGCAAATGCAAAGCAACAAAGTTGAGGAAAAAGTGAAAGCTACAATATGACTATCATATGTCAGAAAGCAAGCTATGTGAATGTTTGTGTGAAAGGAACTTACTTCACTGTACTCAGTCTTATCAGAACACCACATCAAGAGAATTGTCAGAGAGACAAACTATCTTCTAGTTAACAATAGAATTACCTTTAATTGCATATACAAGGAAATGTTTAATAAACTATTAACAGTTAATGTTGACCCTAGAATGGAAGAATACTGGAAGGAGAGAAATGATGAAAGAATGCGTGGAATGGTGTATGCGAGGAAGGCATTATAGATGAATAAGTGGAGACTTTTGCCTTGGCCATCCCTTGATGGGAGTTCCTAGGGGAAGCAGGTATCAGACATATAGATAGAAGGATTACACTTGAATTAGAATATGCATCACTGGTTTGGTCACCCCATTTAAAGAAGTATAAAAAACAATAAATGAAGTCCTTCAGAGGAGAGCAATAAAAGATAATACCTGAAGTGTGACAGCTGAGTTACAAGTAGAGGTTAGAGGTTATAATTTTGTTTAACATTGAGGAAAGAAGCATACAGGGAGACTTGATCACAACCTTCTTGTTTCTAAATTAACTGACATCATCGGCACTGAAAAGTCTTCTGAAGGATGCGAGGAAAACAGTAACATGATGATACAACAAGAAACTTGGCAAGAAACTTGTTAAGAATTATGTAAAGAAGTACCTTTATATTATCAGTGTTGTGGATTGGAATGGAATAAGCTGAGATGATGCTGAGAATAATGACAGTATTTAGAAGTTTAAAAGTAGTGTGAGAGTTTAGAAAGGTCAAGACATTAGGCCCTATGCGCCATACTGTACACACAGTCAAGTATTGACATTCTTTCTGTATCTCTCATGGCCATTCCTTCCGAAGACTCCCTAATAGGGCCATAGCCAAAGACTCTCCACTTATCCCTGTCCTGGCATACCTCCCTCACATACACCATTCCATGCATTCTTTCCGATTTTTCTCCATCCACTACTCTTCCACCCTATTTCTCACTTTCATCTGATTTCTCACTACTATACTCTCAGTTTCTCTCCCCAGTTCCCTCCCTCACCATCTCTCTCAGGTATAGTAAGATCATAACCAACATGTTATTGTGTCCTGACAAAGGTTAACTTACCATCTTTGTGGCTGCAGGTTGGGCCAAGCCAGCCTGGCAGGCAGGAACAGAGGCCTGTGGCGGGCTGACACCTGCCACCTTGCAGACACTGGCACACCTGCTGACATCCGGGCCCATACCTTCCTGGTCCACATGCTGCAAGACATCAGCAATTTAAGACCAACTCATGCACCAATATCCAAGTTTCAATGTTTCAGAACCAATGTATCCAAAGAATAAATCAGCAAATAATCTATACAATCACTGATGTTGACAAATCATTGTTGGAAGGGGAAGAACTGCAGATACTCACGCATAGCACAGTTCTTTCCTCTAGTGCCGGGTGGGCACTGGCACTCTCCTGTTCCCCTGTGACATGGGTAAGGCCCACACTGACACTCCTCTCGACAGTGAATGCCAAACATCCCTAAAATCACACTATGTATGAACAAGTCTTCAGATGAACCTTGTATGACTTTCTAAGATAATAAGACTGTCAACAATTGTGTCAGGGACACTGCTCACACATCACCGACCATGTAACTATAAACAATGCATTGATATTACAAGTTGACATTATTTTAAAATCTTTAGCAAGATGAGAGGAAGTTTAATGAGTTGATCAAAAACTAACATAACATGTTTCCTGTTTCAACAGTGATTACTATTTGTGTTTTATGGGGAGAGAGTTTTACAGTCACATTGCCCCATCTCCTTAACCTTGCATATGTAAACAATGTCTTTACACCTGCATATGTGTGCACACATTTGTGTACTCACTCTAGCCTATATCAGGTATCCTTTCTGTTGATGAACCCCAAAGGGAGGATGAAGAGCTGGGTGGACTTTGGACCAGCTGCTGTGACCAAGATTCGAACCTATGTGGGTTTAATTCCAGGTGACCAATGCATGGTGGTCAGTAATGCTAACCACTACATCATGAAGGTCCATGATTGTGCTAGTGTTGTATATCCAGTAATGATATGTGCAAGTCCACCTAGAGGGGCAGTTGCTTAGACAAGTGCAGGTGTAACCAATGTTAGGGTAGGTGTTAGTGACCCACCTGGAGGGCAGATGTTCATGACATACCTGGAGGCAGGTGTTACTGATCATTACAGGTATAACCCACTTGGAGGGCCAATGTTAGTGATACACATGGAGGTAAGTGTTAGTGATTAAGTACAAGTGTAACTCATTTGGGGGAAGGTGTTAATAACCCACCTGGAGATGGCTGTTCTTATGACCCACCTGAAGGGCAGATGTTAGTGATCAGTACAGCTACGACCCACCTGGAGAGCAGGTGTCACCACAGGTGTCCCCTGTATATCCTGGAGTACAACGGCACTGGCCTGTCTGGGGGTCGCAGGTGGCACCATTCTGACACTCACAGAGATTGGTGCAGTATGGCCCATAGAACCCAGCAGGGCACTCTGTGGGGGTGACAGTAGACAGTATTTTAAAACAAGGACAGCTGTCTGCATTTCTGATTTTATATACCTTACTATGCTTAATGAACACTGCTACCCAATACCTCACATCATTATCAGCACACACTGCCATGTAAGCCTTACACACATCTAACACTCACACATGCTTAGCATATATCTGGATCACCTTCCTAATCAAAGACTGGAATTCTGATTAAAAGATATCTAACAAATGGCAAGAGTATAATCAGTACATGACTCAGCCCTTGGGGACAAAGTTTGACGTACCCAGCTCACAGTAGCGACCATAGTGGCCCGGACCACACAGGCAGCAACCGGAGAATCGGTCGCAGGACGCATTGTGGTGGCAGGCACAGTCCATCCGACAGTCCGGGCCATAGTGGCCAGACCTGCACTCTTGGCTGCAGTCTAGGCCAGTCCACCCTAGTCCACATTGACACTCGCCTGTAGCTATGTACAGCAGAGGAAGAAAGAAAGAAACAATGTCTCATGGTATAGTTTTGTGAAAGTTACTGGAATTTAGATATTTGGTTAGTATATTCTGCAAGGATACAGGAATATGAGCCAAATGATTTCTGGAACTATGATAAAAATAATAATTAAAAAGAAGATTATAAGTGATTAGGTGTGGCAATGTTTGTTTACAGCACGATCAGTTCATGAGGAAACTAAAAGTAAGTGGGACTGGTCAAGATTAATGGCTGATTGACTGCAGATGGAGAAAAAGGATTTGTATGATGGGAAGGAGAAGATGGTGAACACAGTGAAGGATGGGGATGTTCGAAAGCAAAGTTAAAGTACAGGGAAATTATAACCACAAAGTTAATTGCAAATTGAGATTTGATGTTAAGAAATTAGATTTTAATATAGTGAATGTGAGTTGTGTATACTAATATAGGTGGAGGATCGAAAGTCATGTGAAAGTGAAAATGAGGAAATGTAAAAAAAAAGGGATATTATACATTGGAGGTTGCCACTCAAATTTGCTCAAGATATATGGATGAAGCTTGGAAGAAGCACACACAGGATGATAGGTTAATACAGCTTTAACATTTATTTTTCATCATGTGCATTGCTTTAACACTTGGAGCACGACAATACAAAACTAGAGCCCAACCATACAATTCTTGAACATGATGGTATAACCCTTGGGTCTGACAGATTGACCAGTGACCTCCCTCAAGAGGGTCAGGTCAAAGGCCACGGCCATCATACCCATAAGTTGTATCGCTGTGCTCAAGGATCGTACCGTCATGCCTAAGGAGTGTACCATCATGCTCAAAGCTGTGCTCATGGGGTCAGCTGAAGACACATTTCGAGATCTAGCTGAAGAAAATCTTATAAACTGTGAGAAATACTGAAATGTGTGCCATGATCTGTTGCTGTGTCATGAAGCAGCCAAGGCTTGTGTTACTGGGTGGCAGATTTTATGCAGTGTGGACGGCTGATGGCATGTTACCTGGGTGGCAGATGGCATTGTTGCGACAGCGGCACCGGAAGGCACAGCTGGGTCCCCAGGTGTTTTGGGGGCAGATGGTCTCACAGAGGGGCCCGGTGTAGCCAGCAGGACATCGACACTCACCAGACCCGGTACACACACCGCCATGCTCACAATCGCATGTCTGCCACACAAGGACACAAATTGTTATACCTTCAACAGATAAGGTAACTACCTCAGTTCCAGCATATCCAGTTTGTCTCTGGCCAGTGTATCTCAGGAACTTGATGAATGAACCTGTCCCTCTTTCCCGACCAACAGCAGTGTCCTTCAGCGTGCTATCCTGCCTCCTCTCTTCTTCTCTTTATGTCAATAATCCTTTCTCCAGCAGGCAACTAAAAGCACCCATACACTGATGATGAAACACTATTGCTCCACGACTGAACCTGCCCTGCTTTCTTTTGCCTAATGTACATTCCATCTCATTTCAATTATCTTCATAAATCTATGATTTTTGTATTCATTTGCAGTTAATCCTACGATTATACATCTTCTTTCAAATAAGTTTGTTTACTACAAGCAGAAGGATGTAAAAGTGCACAAGAAGTTGGAATTTGGGCATTTAGAAGATCTTTGACTGGATTTCCTATTGGGCAGATGCAACCTACTTAAGTTTAATCCCTTCATCAGCCTAATTCTTTTTACAAACCCCTACTAGCTCATTACCTCCTATCGTAGTTCTACACTTCCCAAACTCAGAATGGATGGTCAAGGGAAGGTATAAGACAGGGAATGATAAAAAAAAAATAAAATGGATGGGAAAGGTCAAGGAAAATGTGACTGTGAACCTTCAAAATAAAGATCTGGTATGTATCTATACCAAACACCTCCCAGGCACAACTGAGCCCCCAAAGGGAATGTCTCACGATGTGTTATGATTAGGGGCCATAGTTCTGCCACAGTCAGAGGGCAATCCATGAATCTTAATGATGGAGTTGTTTTGTGAGTCAAGTGGGACAACTGCTGAAGAGTTTGTCTGTTCTTGCTGGGTCTCTGCCAGATACAAATGGAGGTGACGCTACTGCAGTAGTGTCGGACATACTTTTACAACCAGAATGAACTGGCTTTCCCTACACAGGTGATGTACAGGACTTAACTGGCCTCTAGCTGCCTCACAGAGTACCTTCTAGCAAGAGGTGTAGTGGAGGAATGTCTTCTCTGGTGACCAGTGTAGCAGAGTGCCTCGCCTGGCCCAGTACCTGAACTGTTGACATGTGTAGAGGACTGTCTCAAATGGGCCCTGGTGCATCGTGGCGCCTCACCTGATTGCAGTTGGGTCCATAGGAACCAGTGGGGCAGGAGAGGGAGCAGGTGGGGCCATAGTAGCCCTCCCGACACTGACACTGACCACTCACAGGGTCACAACTTCCGCCATTGTCACACCTGCATTTCTGTGGGAAGAGTGTTGACCTTCAGATAACAGATCATATTTTCTCCAAAAAGATATTATCTATAAATCATATTTCACAAATAAGTATATAATAAGGCCTAGAGATGTTCTAGACTGTATGCTTAAAACCAGGAGCACTTAATATTCTTATTAATCATTCTCTCCCTTTACTGTGTGGTATCAAAATAGTATCATCATGAAACTCTTTTTGGTTCATGATATTACAAAGCCTGTAGGCAGTGTGGTCATAGATCATTGAATTATGCAATAGTGTAATAAACATAAACAACCTACAATTCATATGTGTGGTGAAAATGATAACAAACCAAATATCAAGGAGGAGAATCAGAAGGGCAGCTCCATACACTCCTGTGTTGACTGTCAGCATTATGGTAGTATTGAAATGCTCATATGATTTTGGTTTACTACCAGTGTTGTTCGTGGCTCATATTTTATATACAGGTGATCAGGGAATAGTATATGGCATTAGCAGCTTGTATGCAGTCAATCCTACTGTAAGCACAGTGCATCTGCATTTGCTTACCTAGATTTAAGATACTAAAGATAGCAGATGTCAACTCCCGCCCCATGGAGGTAGTGACGCTACCATAGCTTGGGGATATGTGCTTGTACTGTTACCAGATGATGCCTTATAAATCCAAAGGTCAACATGTGTGTTCTCACCTTTTTGCACATAACACCACACCAAGGCAAACAACTGTACACAGTTGTTTGCACTCACTACAGCATCTACTTTGAAGCATCAGATGTACTCACCTGTGTACATGGCACCTACCCATACTATCACCCCTGGGAACAGAAATGGTGTGCTCACCAGCTTGCAGTCAACACCATATCTCCCTCTGGGGCAGCCTCTCCGACACTTGCGGCCCCTGAGACCTGCAGGGCAGAAGCACTCGCCAGAAACCGGGTCACACAGGGATGACTTGGCGCACTGACAATCCTCTTGGCAATCCTTACCCCACTGTCCCTCAGCACAGTCTGTGGAGGCAGTAGTTAGAGGCAATGACATATGGATACAGAAGTCTAGTATTCTCTTCATCACTGGGTCATTAGCTTTCATGGTTACCAATCAAGGTGAAGGACATCTGGCGACAGAAGGAAAGGGTAAAACACAACTAATACCATGTGCCATACATTCCCAGTACTCCCTTTTACTGGAGGACACAGAGTTGCTTCTTTTATACTGAAAGGTGTAAAAAAAAAAGGCCAAAGGAAAGCAATGATAATCTCTTATCAAATGTGCTTAAATTTATATGTACTGAATAAGTGGGTTTGATGGATGGATCCAGATAAGCATGGGTAGTGGGTGGCCTCTTTATGGTAACTTCGAAGGCAGAGGAAAAACACTGAGAAGTACAGACATGAGGAAGGTGGGTAGGCTGAAGTGAGGATTGGCATGTACATCATCCATACATAATCAGGTTCTGTCCAAGATAGCTAGAAAGGTTTGAGTTAAGGCAAACGGAAAAATGTGATATTTATATACTGCAAAGGCAATGAGGTTGGCATGAGGGAAAGGTTCATGAGAGCAGTTTTTTTTCTGGTCTATTTTCTAGAGGAAAGTCCAGATTACGGCACAACTGGAGGTTATGGAAAAGAAAGGGTACAGAGGGATGTAAGGGAGCATTTCTTCAAGAGTGTTGTTGCTCGTGGCACAAGCTTAGCAGAGAAGTGAATGCGAATGTCATCTGACAATTCAAGGAACTATATGACATTATAATACAGAGAAGATTCAGGAGCCATTGATTGTAGTACAGCCCTCCTCCTGAGATGTGGAAGTAGGTAATACCCTAAGAGATAGGTGAGGATACTCACACTCATGGCATTGCTCGCCCTTGCGACCAGGAGGGCAGGTGCACTCCCCACTCACATGGTCACAGGGCTGGTCCTCTTCACAGCCACAATGTTCCTCACATTTTGCCCCAAAGAACCCACGAGGACAGACTGCCAAGAAAAATGAGTTTTTCTAGACACATGAGAACATTACCAAATCATCTCTAATCTAACTCTCCTGTTACAAAATTTATATCACATATATTTTCCAAAGAAAAAAAAATATATAGGAAAATATGAGAACTTTTGTAAGACTTACTGAACTGGCACCTGTCCCCGGCGAGGCCAGGTGGGCACTGGCACTCCCCAGAGATGTGGTGACACTGCCCACTGTGCTCACACTCGCACACCTGCTGACAATCCTCGCCCCACAACCCTACAACAACAGGAAATTGGAGGAATAACTGTCATTCCCATATATATATATATATATATATATATATATATATATATATATATATATATATATATATATATATATATTATATCATATTTAATCACCATTTCCCGTGTCAGCGAGGTAGAGCCAGGAAACAAAGAATGGCCCATCCACTCATATACACATATATATATACATAAATGCTCAGACATGCACATATACATATATAAACATATCAACATATACATACATATACATACACAGACATATACATATATATATACATGTACATATTCCTACTTGCTTGCCTTCATCCATTCGTGTCGCGACCCCACCACACAGGAAATAGCATCCCCCACCCTTTCAGCAAGGTAGCGCCAGGAAAAGACAAAAAAAAAGGCCACATTCATTCACACTCAGTCTCTAGCTGTCATGTGTAATGAACGGAAACCACTGCTCCCTATCCACATCCAGGCCCCACAGACCTTTCCATGATTTACCCCAGATGCTTCACATGCCCCGATTTAGTCCATTGACAGCACGTCGACCCCAGTATAACACACTGTTCCAATTCACTCTATTCCTTGCACACCTTTCATCCTCTTGTACGTTCAAGCCCCAATCGTTTAGAATTTTTTTCACTCCATCCTTCCACCTCCAATTTGGTCTCCCGCTTCACCTTGTTCCCTCCACCTCTGACAAATATATCCTCTTTGTCAATCTTTCTTTACCCACAATCACCGTCCAAATCATATCAACACACCCTCTTCTGCTCTCTCAACCACACACTTTTTATTACCACACATCTCTCTTACCCTTTTATTACTTACTCAATCAAACCACCTCACAACACATATTGTCCTCAAACATTTCCTGTCCAACATATCCACCCTCCTCTGTACAACCCTATCTATAACCAATGCCTTGCAACCATATAACATTGTTGGAACTACTATTCCCTCAAACATACCCATTTTTTGCTTTCCAAGATAATGTTCTCTTCCACACATTCTTCATCGCTCCCAGAACCTAAAATCCCTCCCCCTTCCTGTGAATCACTTCTGCTTCCATAGTTTCATCCGCTGCTAAGTCCACTCTCAGATATCTAAAACACCACTTCCTCCAATTTTTCTTCATTCAAACTCACATCCCAATTAACATGTCACTCAACCTTACTGAACCTAATAACCTTGCTCTTATTCACATTCTCTCAATTTTCTCCTTTGACACACTTTTCCAAACTCAGTTACCAACCTCTGCAATTTCTCTCCCAAATCAGCCACCAGAGCTGTATCATCGGCGAAAAACTGGCTCTTTTCTCAGGCCCTCTCATCCACAACAGACTGTATACTCGCCCCTCTTTCCAAAACTCTTGCATTTACCTCCCTACCCACCCCATCCGTAAACAAATTAAGCAACCATAGGTACATCACACACCCCTGCCGCAAACCGACATTAACTGGGAACCAATCACTCTTCTCTCTTCCTAATTGTACACATGCCTTACATCCTTGGTAAAAACTTTTCACTGCTTCTAGCAACTTACCTCCCACATCTTGATATTAGTTAAGGTCTATACAAATTGGATAGCTTTATCGTTGATATAATTTGGAAACAATACCCCTTCTGGTCCAGATAATAAGTTTATGATACGCTTGTTGTCTGTCTTGGACACACCCGACCTCCATTTGGATTGTCACTTGTTTACCAAATGGCGTCCTAACTACGTCTCTTCGTTGTATATCAACTGACTGTCATATTTCCTTCTTGTATCTCCCCTGATGATGTGATTATTACACGAAAGTGCACTTGGGAACTTATCCTGTTTTATTTCCTCGCGGACTCATAGGAATATACTTGATCACGTGCCAAAATTGTGATCCTTTCCAAATATATATATATATATATATATATATATATATATATATATATATATATATATATATATATAATTTTTTTCATTTATTTTGCCTTGTCGCTGTCTCCCGCGTTAGCGAGGTAGAGCAAGGAAAACGGACAAAAGAATGGCCCAACCCACCCACATACACATGTATATACATACACGTCCACACACACAAATATACATACCTATACATCTTAACGTATACATATAAATATACACAAACAGACATATACATATATACACATATACATAATTCATACTGTCTGCCTTTATTCATTCCCATCGCCACCTCGCCACACATGAAATAACAACCCCCTCCCCCCTCATTTGTGCGAGGCAGCGCTAGAAAAGACAGCAAAGACCCCATTCGTTCACACTGTCTCTAGCTGTCATGTAATAATGCACCAAAACTACAGCTCCCTTTCCACATCCAGGCCTCACAGAACTTTCCATGGTTTACCCCAGACGCTTTACATGCCCTGCTTCAATCCACTGACAGCACGTCGACCCCGGTACACCACATCGATCCAATTCACTCTATTCCTTGCCCGCCTTTCACCCTCCTGCATGTTCAGGCCCCGATCACTCAAAATCTTTTTCACTCCATCTTTCCACCTCCAATTTGGTCTCCCACTTCTCCTCGTTCCCTCCACCTCCGACAAATATATCCTCTTGGTCAATCTTTCCTCACTCATTCTCTCCATGTGCCCAAACCATTTCAAAACACCCTCTTCTGCTCTCTCAACCACGCTCTTTTCATTTCCACACATCTCTCTTACCCTTACATTACTTACTCGATCAAACCACCTCACACCACATATTGTCCTCAAACATCTCATTTCCAACACATCCACCCTCCTGCGCACAACTCTATCCATAGCCCATGCCTCGCAACCATACAACATTGTTGGAACCACTATTCCTTCAAACATACCCATTTTTGCTTTCGGAGATAATGTTCTAGACTTCCACACATTCTTCAAGGCTCCCAGGATTTTCGCCCCCTCCCCCACCCTATGATTCACTTCCGCTTCCATGGTTCCATCCGCTGCCAGATTCACTCCCAGATATCTAAAGCATCTCTATCAACTCTATCATTTGCCTTCTCCAGATCCATAAATGCTACATACAAACCCATTTGCTTTTCTAAGTATTTCTCACATACATTCTTCAAAGCAAACACCTGATCCACACATCCTCTACCACTTCTATATATATATATATATATATATATATATATATATATATATATATATATACTGGAAAGGATCACAATTTTTGTGCGTGATCAAGATATTCCTATGAGTCCACGGGGAAAATGTTTACCAAATGACGTCCTAGCTTCGTCTCTTCGATGTATATCACCTGACTGTTATATTTCTTCTCTTGTGTCTCCCCTGATGATGTGATTATTACACGAAAGTGCACTTGGGAACTTTTCGTGCTTCATTTTCCCCGTGGACTCATAGGAATATATATATATATATATATATATATATATATATATATATATATATATATATATATATATATATATATATATATTATCCCTGGGGATAGGGGAGAAAGAATACTTCCCACGTATCCCCTGCGTGTCGTAGAAGGCGACTAAAAGGGGAGGGAGCGGGTTGCTGGAAATCCTCCCCTCTCGTTTTTTTTTAATTTTCCAAAAGAAGGAACAGAGAAGGGGGCCATGTGAGGATTTTCCGTCTAAGGCCCAGTCCTCTGTTCTTAACGCTACCTCGCAAATGCGGGAAATGGCGAATCGTATAAAAATATATATATATACATATATATATATATATATATATATATATATATATATATATATATATATATATATATATATATATATATATATATATATGTATATTATCCCTGGGGATAGGGGAGAAAGAATACTTCCCATGTATTCCCTGCGTGTCGTAGAAGGCGACTAAAAGGGGAGGGAGTGGGGGGCTGGAAGTCCTCCCCTCTTGTTTTTTTTTTTTTTAACTTTCCAAGAGAGGGAACATAGAAGGGGGCCAAGCGAGGATATTCCCTCAGAGGCCCAGCCCTCTGTTCTTAACGCTACCTTGCTAATGCGGGAAATGGCGAATAGTTTGAAAGAAAAAGAAAGATATATATATATATATATATATATATATATATATATATATATATATATATATATATATATATATATACAAATATATATATATATATATATATATATATATATATATATATATATATATTTTTTTTTTTTTTTTTTTTTTTTTTTTTTTTTTTTTTTTTTATACTTTGTCGCTGTCTCCCGCGTTTGCGAGGTAGCGCAAGGAAACAGACGAAAGAAATGGCCCAACCCCCCCCCCCCATACACATGTACATACACACGTCCACACACGCAAATATACATACCTACACAGCTTTCCATGCTTTACCCCAGACGCTTCACATGCCTTGCTTCAATCCACTGACAGCACGTCAACCCCTGTATACCACATGACTCCAATTCACTCTATTTCTTGCCCTCCTTTCACCCTCCTGCATGTTCAGGCCCCGATCACACAAAATCCTTTTCACTCCATCTTTCCACCTCCAATTTGGTCTCCCTCTTCTCCTCGTTCCCACCACCTCCGACACATATATCCTCTTGGTCAATCTCTCCTCACTCATTCTCTCCATGTGCCCAAACCATTTCAAAACACCCTCTTCTGCTCTCTCAACCACGCTCTTTTTATTTCCACACATCTCTCTTACCCTTACGTTACTTACTCGATCAAACCACCTCACACCACACATTGTCCTCAAACATCTCATTTCCAGCACATCCATCCTCCTGCGCACATCTCTATCCATAGCCCACGCCTCGCAACCATACAGCATTGTTGGAACCACTATTCCCTCAAACATACCCATTTTTGCTTTCCGAGATAATGTTCTCGACTTCCACACATTTTTCAAGGCTCCCAAAATTTTCGCCCCCTCCCCCACCCTATGATCCACTTCCGCTTCCATGGTTCCATCCGCTGACAGATCCACTCCCAGATATCTAAAACACTTCACTTCCTCCAGTTTTTCTCCATTCAAACTCACCTCCCAATTGACTTGACCCTCACCCCTACTGTACCTAATAACCTTGCTCTTATTCACATTTACTCTCAACTTTCTTCTTCCACACACTTTACCAAACTCAGTCACCAGCTTCTGCAGTTTCTCACATGAATCAGCCACCAGCGCTGTATCATCAGCGAACAACAATTATATATATATATATATATATATATATATACAAATATATATATATATATATATATATATATATATATATATATATATATATATATATATATATATATATATATATATATATATATATATATATTCTCTCTTTCAAACTATTTGCCATTTCCCGCGTTAGCGAGGTAGCATTAAGAACAGAGGACTGGGCCTTTGAGGGAATATCCTCACCTGGCCCCCTTCTCTGTTCCTTCTTTTGGAAAAATCAAAAAAAAAAAAAAGAGAGGGGAGGATTTCCAGCCCCACGCTCCCTCCCCTTTTAGTCGCCTTCTACGACACGCAGGGAATACGTGGGAAGTATTCTTTCTCCCCTATCCCCAGGGATAGAATATATATATATATATATATATATATATATATATATATATATATATATATATATATATCCTCCTCGAAGGCTCAGAGTGGGGTGCCTAAATGTGTGTGGATGTAACCAAGATGTGAAAAAAGGAGAGATAGGTAGTATGTTTGAGGAAAGGAACCTGGATGTTTTGGCTCTGAGTGAAACGAAGCTCAAGGGTAAAGGGGAAGAGTGGTTTGGAAATGTCTGGGGAGTGAAGTCAGGGGTTAGTGAGAGGACAAGAGCAAGGGAAGGAGTAGCAATACTCCTGAAACAGGAGTTGTGGGAGTATGTGATAGAATGTAAGAAAGTAAATTCTCGATTAATATGGGTAAAATTGAAAGTTGATGGAGAGAGGTGGGTGATTATTGGTGCATATGCACCTGGGCATGAGAAGAAAGATCATGAGAGGCAAGTGTTTTGGGAGCAGCTGAATGAGTGTGTTAGCGGTTTTGATGCACGAGACCGGGTTATAGTGATGGGTGATTTGAATGCAAAGGTGAGTAATGTGGCAGTTGAGGGAATAATTGGTATGCATGGGGTGTTCAGTGTTGTAAATGGAAATGGTGAAGAGCTCGTAGATTTATGTGCTGAAAAAGAACTGATGATTGGGAATACCTGGTTTAAAAAGCGAGATATACATAAGTATACTTATGTAAGTAGGAGAGATGGCCAGAGAGCGTTATTGGATTACGTGTTAATTGACAGGCGTGCGAAAGAGAGACTTTTGGATGTTAATGTGCTGAGAGGTGCAACTGGAGGGATGTCTGATCATTATCTTGTGGAGGCTAAGGTGAAGATTAGTATGGGTTTTCAGAAAAGAGGAGTGAATGTTGGGGTGAAGAAGGTGGTGAGAGTAAGTGAGCTTGGGAAGGAGACCTGTGTGGGGAAGTACCAGGAGAGACTGTGTACAGAATGGAAAAAGGTGAGAACAATGGAAGTAAGGGGAGTGGGGGAGGAATGGAATGTATTTAGGGAATCAGTGATGGATTGCGCAAAAGATGCTTGTGGCATGAGAAGAGTGGGAGGTGGGCTGTTTAGAAAGGGTAGTGAGTGGTGGGATGAAGAAGTAAGAGTATTAGTGAAAGAGAAGAGAGAGGCATTTGGACGATTTTTGCAGGGAAAAATTGCAATTGAGTGGGAGAAGTATAAAAGAAAGACAGGAGGTCAAGAGAAAGGTGCAAGAGGTGAAAAAAAGGGCAAATGAGAGTTGGGGTGAGAGACTATCAGTAAATTTTAGGGAGAATAAAAAGATGTTCTGGAAGGAGGTAAATAGGGTGCGTAAGACAAGGGAGCAAATGGGAACTTCAGTGAAGGGCGTAAATGGGGAGGTGATAACAAGTAGTGGTGATGTGAGAAGGAGATGGAATTAGTATTTTGAAGGTTTGTTGAATGTGTCTGACGACAGAGTGGCAGATATAGGGTGTTTTGGTCGAGGTGGTGTGCAAAGTGAGAGGGTTAGGGAAAATGATTTGGTAAACAGAGAAGAGGTAGTAAAAGCTTTGCGGAAGATGAAAGCCGGCAAGGCAGCAGGTTTGGATGGTATTGCAGTGGAATTTATTAAAAAAGGGGGTGACTGTATTGTTGACTGGTTGGTAAGGTTATTTAATGTATGTATGACTCATGGTGAGGTGCCTGAGGATTGGCGGAATGCGTGCATAGTGCCATTGTACAAAGGCAAAGGGGATAAGAGTGAGTGCTCAAATTACAGAGGTATAAGTTTGTTGAGTATTCCTGGTAAATTATATGGGAGGGTATTGATTGAGAGGGTGAAGGCATGTACAGAGCATCAGATTGGGGAAGAGCAGTGCGGTTTCAGAAGTGGTAGAGGATGTGTGGATCAGGTGTTTGCTTTGAAGAATGTATGTGAGAAATACTTAGAAAAGCAAATGGATTTGTATGTAGCATTTATGGATCTGGAGAAGGCATATGATAGAGTTGATAGAGATGCTCTGTGGAAGGTATTAAGAATATATGGTGTGGGAGGCAAGTTGTTAGAAGCAGTGAAAAGTTTTTATCGAGGATGTAAGGCATGTGTACATGTAGGAAGAGAGGAAAGTGATTGGTTCTCAGTGAATGTAGGTTTGCGGCAGGGGTGTGTGATGTCTCCATGGTTGTTTAATTTGTTTATGGATGGGGTTGTTAGGGAGGTAAATGCAAGAGTCCTGGAAAGAGGGGCAAGTATGAAGTCTGTTGGGGATGAGAGAGCTTGGGTAGTGAGTCAGTTGTTGTTCGCTGATGATACAGCGCTGGTGGCTGATTCATGTGAGAAACTGCAGAAGCTGGTGACTGAGTTTGGTAAAGTGTGTGGAAGAAGAAAGTTAAGAGTAAATGTGAATAAGAGCAAGGTTATTAGGTACAGTAGGGTTGAGGGTCAAGTCAATTGGGAGGTGAGTTTGAATGGAGAAAAACTGGAGGAAGTGAAGTGTTTTAGATATCTGGGAGTGGATCTGTCAGCGGATGGAACCATGGAAGCGGAAGTGGATCATAGGGTGGGGGAGGGGGCGAAAATTTTGGGAGCCTTGAAAAATGTGTGGAAGTCGAGAACATTATCTCGGAAAGCAAAAATGGGTATGTTTGAAGGAATAGTGGTTCCAACAATGCTGTATGGTTGCGAGGCGTGGGCTATGGATAGAGTTGTGCGCAGGAGGATGGATGTGCTGGAAATGAGATGTTTGAGGACAATGTGTGGTGTGAGGTGGTTTGATCGAGTAAGTAACGTAAGGGTAAGAGAGATGTGTGGAAATAAAAAGAGCGTGGTTGAGAGAGCAGAAGAGGGTGTTTTGAAATGGTTTGGGCACATGGAGAGAATGAGTGAGGAAAGATTGACCAAGAGGATATACGTGTCGGAGGTGGAGGGAACGAGGAGAAGAGGGAGACCAAATTGGAGGTGGAAAGATGGAGTGAAAAAGATTTTGTGTGATCGGGGCCTGAACATGCAGGAGGGTGAAAGGAGGGCAAGGAATAGAGTGAATTGGAGCGATGTGGTATACAGGGGTTGACGTGCTGTCAGTGGATTGAATCAAGGCATGTGAAGCGTCTGGGGTAAACCATGGAAAGCTGTGTAGGTATGTATATTTGCGTGTGTGGACGTGTGTATGTACATGTGTATGGGGGGGGGGTTGGGCCATTTCTTTCGTCTGTTTCCTTGCGCTACCTCGCAAATGCGGGAGACAGCGACAAAAAAAAAAAAAAAAAAAAAAAAAATATATATATATATATATATATATATATATATATATATATATATATATATATATATATATATTATAATGCAGTATACATGAAAACTAGAGAATGAGTGTGAACGAAAGTGGCCTTTGATCTTTTCCTAGCTCTACCTCGCGTGCGTGCAGGGGGAGGGGGTCGTAATTTCATGTGTGGCGGGGTGGCGGCGAGAATGAATAAAGGCAGTAAGTATGAATTATGTACATGTGTATATATGTATATGTCTGTGTATGTATATATATATATGTATACGTTGATATTTGTAGGTATGTATATGTGTGTGTGTGGACCTTTATGTATATACATGTGTATGTGGGTGGGTTGGGCCATTCTTTCGTCTGTTTCCTTGCACTACTTCGCTAACGCGGGAGACGACAAAATGTAATGAATATATATATATATATATATATATATATATATATATATATATATATATATATATATATATATATTCCTGTGAGTCCACGGGGAAAATGAAACACGATAAGTTCCCAAGTGCACTTTCGTGTAATAATCACATCATTAGATAAATATAACAACGAAGAGACGTAGCTAGGTCGCCATTTGGTAAACATGCGAATATCCAAGACAGACAACGAGCATGTCAAAAACTTATTATGTGGACAAGAAGGTGAACCGTTTACAAATTTTATCAACAATATAGTTATCCAATTTGTATAGACCTTCAGTGATATTAAGATTATAATTCTTTGTGTATTTTATAATAGAATATTCAATGATATTTCTCGTGGTACTGAAGTTAGAGTTAATAACTGAGATGGCATTACTCCAGTCAATATATATATATATATATATATCCCTGGGGATAGGGGAGAAAGAATACTTCCCACGTATTCCCTGCGTGTCGTAGAAGGCGACTAAAAGGGAAGGGAGCGGGGGGCTGGAAATCCTCCCCTCTCGTTTTTTTTTTTTTCTTTTAATTTTCCAAAAGAAGGAACAGAAAAGGGGGCCAGGTGAGAATATTCCCTCAAAGGCCCAGTCCTCTGTTCTTAACGCTACCTCGCTATCGCGGGAAATGGCGAATAGTATGAAAAAAAAAAAAAAAAAAATATATATATATATATATATATATATATATATATATATATATATATATATATATATATATATATATATATATATATAGTGATGGGTGATTTAAATGCAAAGGTGAGTAATGTGGCAGTTGAGGGAATAATTGGCATACATGGGGTGTTCAGTGTTGTGAATGGAAATGGTGAAGAGCTTGTAGATTTATGTGCTGAAAAAGGACTGGTGATTGGGAATACCTGGTTTAAAAAGCGAGATATACATAAGTATACGCATGTAAGTAGGAGAGATGGCCAGAGAGCGTTATTGGATTACGTGTTAATTGACAGGGGCGCGAAAGAGAGACTTTTGGATGTTAATGTGCTGAGAGGTGCAACTGGAGGGATGTCTGATCATTATCTTGTGGAGGCTAAGGTGAAGATTTGTATGGGTTTTCAGAAAAGAAGAGTGAATGTTGGGGTGAAGAGGGTGGTAAGAGTAAGTGAGCTTGGGAAGGAGACTTGTGTGAGGAAGTACCAGGAGAGACTGAGTACAAAATGGAAAAAGGTGAGAACAATGGAAGTAAGGGGAGTGGGGGAGGAATGGGATGTATTTAGGGAATCAGTGATGGATTGCGCAAAAGATGCTTGTGGCATGAGAAGAGTGGGAGGTGGGTTGATTAGAAAGGGTAGTGAGTGGTGGGATGAAGAAGTAAGATTATTAGTGAAAGAGAAGAGAGAGGCATTTGGACGATTTTTGCAGGGAAAAAATGCAATTGAGTGGGAGATGTATGAAAGAGAGAGACAGGAGGTCAAGAGAAAGGTGCAAGAGGTGAAAAAGAGGGCAAATGAGAGTTGGGGTGAGAGAGTATCATTAAATTTTAGGGAGAATAAAAAGATGTTCTGGAAGGAGGTAAATCAAGTGCGTAAGACAAGGGAGCAAATGGGAACTTCACTGAAGGGCGCAAATGGGGAGGTGATAAAAAGTAGTGGTGATGTGAGGAGATGGAGTGAGTATTTTGAAGGTTTGTTGAATGTGTTAGATGATAGAGTGGCAGATACAGGGTGTTTTGGTCGAGGTGGTGTGCAAAGTGAGAGGGTTAGGGAAAATGATTTGGTAAACAGAGAAGAGGTAGTAAAAGCTTTGCGGAAGATGAAAGCCGGCAAGGCAGCAGGTTTGGATGATATTGCAGTGGAATTTATTAAAAAAGGGGGTGACTGTATTATTGACTGGTTGGTAAGGTTATTCAATGTATGTATGACTCATGGTGAGGTGACTGAGGATTGGCGGAATGCGTGCATAGTGCCATTGTACAAAGGCAAAGGGGATAAGAGTGAGTGCTCAAATTTCAGAGGTATAAGTTTGTTGAGTATTCCTGGTAAATTATATGGGAGGGTATTGATTGAGAGGGTGAAGGCATGTACAGAGCATCAGATTGGGGAAGAGCAGTGTGGTTTTAGAAGTGGTAGAGGATGTGTGGATCAGGTGTTTGCTTTGAAGAATGTATGTGAGAAATACTTAGAAAAGCAAATGGGTTTGTATGTAGCATTTATGGATCTGGAGAAGTCATATGATAGAGTTGATAGAGATGCTCTGTGGAAGGTATTAAGAATATATGGTGTGGGAGGCAAGTTGTTAGAAGCAGTGAAAAGCTTTTATCGAGGATGCAAGGCATGTGTACGTTTAGGAAGAGAGGAAAGTGATTGGTTCTCAGTGAATGTAGGTTTGCGGCAGGGGTGTGTGATGTCTCCATGGTTGTTTAATTTGTTTATGGATGGGGTAGTTAGGGAGGTGAATGCAAGAGTTTTGGAAAGAGGAGCAAGTATGAAGTCTGTTGTGGATGAGAGAGCTTGGGAAGTGAGTCAGTTGTTGTTCGCTGATGATACAGCGCTGGTGGCTGATTCATGTGAGAAACTGCAGAAGCTGGTGACTGAGTTTGGTAAAAAGTGTGAAAGAAGAAAGTTAAGAGTAAATGTGAATAAGAGCAAGGTTATTAGGTACAGTAGGGTTGAGGGTCAAGTCAATTGGGAGGTAAGTTTGAATGGAGAAAAACTGGAGGAAGTAAAGTGTTTTAGATATCTGGGAGTGGATCTGGCAGCGGATGGAACCATGGAAGCGGAAGTGGATCATAGGGTGGGGGAGGGGGCGAAAATCCTGAGGGCCTTGAAGAATGTGTGGAAGTCGAGAACATTATCTCGGAAAGCAAAAATGGGTATGTTTGAAGGAATAGTGGTTCCAACAATGTTGTATGGTTGCGAGGCGTGGGCTATGGATAGAGTTGTGCGCAGGAGGGTGGATGTGCTGGAAATGAGATGTTTGAGGACAATGTGTGGTGTGAGGTGGTTTGATCGAGTAAGTAACGTAAGGGTAAGAGAGATGTGTGGAAATAAAATGAGCGTGGTTGAGAGAGCAGAAGAGGGTGTTTTGAAATGGTTTGGGCACATGGAGAAAATGAGTGAGGAAAGATTGACCAAGAGGATATATGTGTCGGAGGTGGAGGGAACGAGGAGAAGTGGGAGACCAAATTGGAGGTGGAAAGATGGAGTGAAAAAGATTTTGTGTGATCGGGGCCTGAACATGCAGGAGGGTGAAAGGAGGGCAAGGAATAGTGTGAATTGGATCGATGTGGTAAACCGGGGTTGACGTGCTGTCAGTGGATTGAATCAGGGCATGTGAAGCGTCTGGGGTAAACCATGGAGAGTTGTGTGGGGCCTGGATGTGGAAAGGGAGCTGTGGTTTCGGGCATTATTGCATGACAGCTAGAGACTGAGTGTGAAAGATTGACCAAGAGGATATATGTGTCGGAGGTGGAGGGAACGAGGAGAAGAGGGAGACCAAATTGGAGGTGGAAAGATGGAGTGAAAAGGATTTTGTGTGATCGGGGCCTGAACATGCAGGAGGGTGAAAGGAGGGCAAGGAATAGAGTGAATTGGAGCGATGTGGTATACAGGGGTTGACGTGCTGTCAGTGGATTGAATCAAGGCATGTGAAGCGTCTGGGGTAAACCATGGAAAGCTGTGTAGGTATGTATATTTGCGTGTGTGGACGTGTGTATGTACATGTGTATGGGGGGGGTTGGGCCATTTCTTTCGTCTGTTTCCTTGCGCTACCTCGCAAACGCGGGAGACAGCGACAAAGTATAAAAAAAAAAAAAAAAAAAAATATATATATATATATATATATATATATAATGAGGTAAAAGACTCGCTGGCCTAGGATGAAGTTATCTGTCAGATTCTGAACTGAACAAAAACACAATCATGGCCGAGGAACAGGTTACAGATTTGAGTCAGCATTGACGAGAGTGTCTGTTCAGTTACCTGTCATGTTATGGCTCATCCAAATGGTTCAAAACACATTAGCTAGAGCCAGAATTCACATACAGGTCAATTAGGATTTACCTACAATGGTTAAGTTTATTTAATGGGTCAGGATTCAATTGTATTGAGCTCTGTTTTGTTAGGAATGTGAAAGGGAATCAAAAATTGTGATGGTGAACTGAAATCTTCGTCAATGACCAGGTCATGCAAGCAGGCCAGTACAGGAGAAGAGCTTAGTGTCGTAAAGTTATATTAGAACTATTAAAGTGCCTTAAAGGTGATGTTATCCAACACCTCTTCAATTTAGATCCTAATGAGGCCGAAGGTAACCCAACAGCCTTAATGAAAGTGGCAGGTTACTGACCTGTATGACAGGGTTTGTGGCAGTGTTGGCCTCGCCAGCCCGGGGCACAGCTGCAGCTCCCGCTGACTGGGTCACACTGGCCACCGTTTTGGCACTGGCACTCCAGCACACACCCGGGCCCGTACCGGCCAGGCCTGCACCCTGGAGGAGACCAACAATGTACTCAGGTCATCATTGCAGGGGAAGCAAGTGAAGCTCCACGTCAGAGCTTTATGTATTCGTTTTATAAGTTATAATATATATATATATATATATATATATATATATATATATATGAGAGGGTGTTATGATATAACGTGAGCAGTATGGGTAACTAACCTGTCTCGCAGAAGGTGCCGGAGAAGCCTGGGGGACAGACGCATGCCCCGGTGTCATGCTGGCAGGCAGCCCCATGCTGACAGAGGCACGTGTGCTGACAGCCACTACCATAGGTCCCCTCGGGACACCTGTCCTGGCAGGTGGCACCTGTGTACCCCGGGGGGCAGACGCAGGCCCCGGACACCCGGTCACACGTGCCACCGTTGTGACAGAGGCACACGTGTTGGCAGTCGCTGCCCCAACGGTCGCTCGGGCAGGCTGGGGGAAGGGACATGGCTTAAGGGTGGCAGATGGAGGAAGGAAGGTGACAGGATCTCACACACCTGTTCAAAAAGGGGGTTTCAGGGGGCGAGAATACTTACTCTTGGAACAGTGCTGGCCGTGCTTGCCCGGAGGACAGGTGCAGGAGCCCGTCGCTGGGTCGCAGGTAGCACCGACGCCACAATTACAGTGGTTGCGGCAGTCCAGCCCCCAGAAGCCGTCGGGACACGGCCGTGAGCAGAAGGTGCCGCGCCATCCTGGTTAGCGGGAGAGACAGAAGCCATCACAACAGACTCGGTCACACCCGCGCGAACTACGACACCCCAACAGTAGAGGCGCTGGGCAGCAGCTGCGCCTCAGACCTAACTACAGAATTTACGTTTTTTTTTTTTTTTGTACTACTACTGAAGATGCTTCAAGCTAATGAAGTTATCTGATTTAATGATGCGTTTCTCGTTCGAAAAAGATTATTTTTTTTTCAGTCTACAACTGGGTATCCGTGTCACATGGCGTGTGGGGTAGAGGTACCTGGCTTGCACATGCAGGCCCCGGAGATGTGGTCACATTCGGCACCGTTGGCACAGCTGCAGTTCATAGCGCACCCTGAGCCGTAGTTCCCCGCCTCACACGCTGTGGACGGGTCCTCACGTTACACAGTGTACCACATCATGACATCCACCAAGCTGTATGATTAGCATTTAACTCTTGATTAGGATTATCGTACCACTACTGGAAACATTATTTATAATCATTAGAAAATCATTCTGTTGCTCACGCTGCTTGCACTGTGGTCCTCGCCATCCCGGGGCGCAGGCGCACTCCCCGGTGATTCTGTCGCACCCGCCGCTGTTGTCACACTCGCACATGTGGACGCAATGGCGCCCATAGCGGCCCAGGGGACACGGCTGGCCGCAGTTAGCACCAGTGAAGCCCGGCAAGCACTCGCACCTGCAGTAGCCACCACCAGCGGGAGGCTATACTTAAGTCCCCAGTATGTAATGTGATAATATATATATATACTCATAATGAGTTTGTATTGGAATGAACGACATTGGTTAATAATGCTGCTTGATATATTCTCTGGGAGTAACATCCACTGAAAGCAGTTAAGTGATATTGTCTATAAACAGGATACAATACCCACCAACCAGACCCACTACACACCCTCAGGAGTCCACCTCCCACCCTCAGAAGTCCACCTCCCACCCTTAGGGATCCACTACCCACCCTCAGGAGTCCACTACCCACCCTCAGGAGTCCACCTCCCACCCTCAGGGGTCTACTACCCACCCTCAAGAGTCCACTACCCACCCTCAGAAGTCCACCTCCCACCCTCAAGAGTCCACTACCCACCCTCAAGAGTCCACTACCCACCCTCAGAAGTCCACGTCCCACCCTCAGAGGTCCACCACCTACTCTCAGAGGTCCACTACGTACTCTCAGGAACCCGCTAGTCACCGCGAGGAGCCCCCTGCCCACCTTGGGGATACAGCACCTACCTGCCGGTGACGTGGTGGCAGGAGGCCCCATTCAGACAGTTGCAGGTCTCGGTACAGTCCTTCCCGAACCTGTTGGCAGGACATCTGGACTCGCAGGCTGGGCCCTGAGGAGGATGAGATACTCAGCTCTTGTGCCAACTGCAACAGCAGCAGCAGTAGGATCATAACTGATGTCCACAATAAACAGGATCAGAAGCGACAAACATAGATACAAAAAAGAGAATCTAAGGAATTAGATGAGAGATCACAAAATGAGTCATGAAACAAATGAAAATTAGGAGATTAAAAAATGCTTCATGAAACAGATGAAAATTAGATTACAAAATGCGTCATGAAACAGATGAAAATTAGGACACTGAAACTTACAGCTAATGAGCCTGATAACAAGATCAAAACGAATTAAAGTCATTTAAAAGGAATCCAGACAAGGTCATAGGAGAAAGTGTCAGAAAAAAGATCAGGAGGGTTTGAGATTCTTTGACCAAAACACTTATATCTCTCTACCCATTCATACTGCTTTCCTCGTCCTTGCTACTCAGCAAAATGGAAGTTCAAAGTTACCACACCCAGGACTGGACCAGGTTCTTCGTTCTCCCGGTGTTTCTCCCAGTTCTACCACTGTCTCATCAGTTAAGTAGTATACAGCGGTCTGTATGATGCTACTTCCATTGTGGTTGTGGGCTGAGAGGCACACTATCATCATTTATAGTTTATCGTGATTCATCTTCGTTATCTACTTTCTCTTCGTCTTACCACAGACAATTATAATTCTAAATAGTCCTGTTATAATGCTATATAACACCTGTTATAATGCTATATAACCCTGTTAATTTTTGGATCCAGCAACTCTGTTAATGTTTCAGATTGCCCCAAGCATACAACAACCTTCACATGGCCCATCATTACCAGTCCTGAACCATCTGTACCGGGTCTTGTACTATCTGTACTAGTCCTGAACCACATGTACCGGGTCTTGTACCATCTGTACTAGTCCTGAACCACCTGTACCGGATCTTGTACCATCAGTACTTGTCCTGAACCAATTGCACCAGCCGTCGTAACCCGACCTTGTTCACGGCTGCTATACTCCTCCAAGGTGAGTGTGAACACACGAAACCCCGTATAAGACCGAAGCTCCAGCCTGCGCACACCCTGCCAGCCATGCGCACACCCTGCCAGCCAACCGGAAGTAACTGGTCTACCCTGCTGCTACGTCTGTTCTCTTTGACGTCAACTTTTACGACAAGCTGTTCCCTCTTTATGACCTTAAAATCAATCGTACCATCTTATTGGTTCTAAGAATCACAACCTGATATAATCATACAAATAGAGTGGTTAATCAGACATACGATTAATAAGAAAAACCTAATAAGACGATTAAAAATGAGTGAGACGATTAAAAAACTAATGGGACGCTTCAAAACGACATAAAAGAACTCACCACGAATCCTGACGGGCAGTGGCAATGACCGGTGATGCGATCACAGGAGGCACCATTCTGGCACCAACACTCCTCCTGACAGCTCTTGCCCCACCGACCGTCGCGACAGTCTGGTAAAACGGTCATTAGGTAAATGGCCATTCGGTAAATGGCTATTAGGTAAAATGGTAATTAGGTAAATGGCCAATAGGTAGATGGTCATTAGGTAAATAGCCATCAGGTAAATGGCCATCAGGTAAATGGCCATTAGGTAAATGGCCATTAGGTAAATGGCCATTAGGTAAATGGCCATTAGGTAAATGGTCATTAGGTAAGTGGCCATTAGGTAAATGGCCATTATATTTATTGTAATGTCTGAATGCTTTCTTTTTCTTTCTCTGGAGGTGAAGCACACGTAATAAGGGAATTATAGAGTTACCCATAAAGATGGAGGGAATAGTCGCAAAATGAGGGACATTTCTACAAGTCCTGTGGCCTGTCTTTAATCAAACTGGCTCCAGTTAAGCTCAAATTTAGCACACCCATATCTACTCGTACGTGTTTTTTTTTCTATGGTTTTTGAATCTATCCCCACATTCGTGTGTAAATCTTTATATATCTAAACGAGACAGAGAGAAAATTCTGCTACACTTACACTTCAGGTGCTACACATACACTACAGCTGCTAAACTTACACTTCAGGTGCTACACATACACTACAGCTGCTAAACTTACACTTCAGCTGCTACACATACACTACAGCTGCTAAACTTACACTTCAGCTGCTACACATCCACTTCAGGTGCTCCACTTACACTTCAGGTGCAACGCATACACTAACACTACAGCTGCTACACTTCCATTTCAGGTGCAACACTGAGGGCGGCACAGTACTCACGCTGGAGACAGTTGGGTCCGTGTGTGCCGGCGGGACAGAGGCAGACGCCCGTGACGGGGTGACACGGTCGCAGGCCACAGATACACTTCTTGAGGCAGCCGGGCCCGTAGTGGCCAGCCTCGCAAGCTGCCGGACACAACACTCGTACACTGGGACGCTTGGGTCATGCTGGAGGCTTTCCCTATATCTATATAATTCACTATATGATGCCACTATATCCAGGGTGAGGTCTGAGCTTTGAAAGATGGAGGGGAACTTACGTGTTTGACAGTCCGGTCCTGTGAATCCTGGCGGGCAGTCTTGGAGACAAGCGCCGCTGGCTGGGTGGCAGGCGGCCCCGGAGGAACACTGGCACTGGTGGAGGCACCCAGCACCCCAGAGACCGGTCGGGCACTCCTGGGAACAGTCCGAACCCAGGTAGCCAGGCTTGCACTCGCACACACCACTCTGCAGCGGGAGGGGGAGAAGGACAGGTGAGGAGGATGCGACGCGCGGAGGAATACAAGGGAGGTATAATGGCCCAACACGAATCATCCAGGAGTGTGGAGGGAGGCAGCCACATGAGTGGTCGTCTGCAGTCTTACCTCGGCATGGCACCTGGCGGTGGTGTGGGCCTGACACTGGCACTGGTGGCGGCAGTTGGCGCCCCAGGTGAGGGTGGGGCACGGCATGTTGCACTTGGGCCCGAAGCGCCCCGGGTCACACTCGCAGAAGCCAAAGATCCGGTTGCAGCGCATGTTGGGGCACACCATAGGGCACCGCCGCTCACACTCCTCCCCGTAGAAGCCTGTAGTAGAGGGCACACGGAGGGAACACCAGTCAGTCACCTGGTAAAAGAGTTTGAGGAAGGCAGGGGAGTTCTGAGGAGAGCAGGTGTGTGATGGGGAGGGCAAGGGGAGTTATGAGGGGAGCTGGGGAGTTATAGGGAAGGCAGGGGTTATGGAGAGTAGGGGGATTATAGGGAGGGGAGTTATGAGGAAGGCAGGGGAGCTTTGAATGGGACAGGGGAGTTATGGGGAGGGCAAGGGAGTTATGGGGAGGGCAGGAGAGTTATGGGAAGGACAGGAGAGTTATGGGGAGCGCAGGGAAATTATGGAGAGGGTAGAAGAGTTATGGGAAGGGCAGAAGAGTTATGGGAAGGTCAGGTGAGTTATGGGGATGGAGGGGAGTTCAGAGGAGGAAAACGGACTCATGTAGTCAGGAAGTGTGTGAGGCTAGTGAGTCGAGTGACACAGTCATGAAGGTGTGGACACGGGGTTGTGGGAGCAGTGATGGGGTACAGGCTTAGCTGTGGCTCACTGGGGCTCGAGAGAACCAGGGATGGAAATGAGTAAGCAGAGAGGACTACGAACCAGTGCTTGCTCATGGGCAGAGGACGACTTGTGGCGCTGGAGGCGAGGCTTGAGGCTCGCTAAGGCAAAGTCGTCACGAGGTAGTCAAAGTAACGAGAGGAGAGCAGGAGGTTTCAGAACCAACGGGAGAGGAACGGGAAGTTTCAGAACCAACGGAAGAGGGACGGGAGATTTCAGAACCAACGGAAGAGGGACGGGAGATTTCAGAACCAACGGCAGAGGAATGGGAGGTTCTAGAACTAACAGAAGAACGGGAGGTTGTATAGCCAACGTGAGAAGAACGGGACATCTAGACCCCTCACTGGCTGTGGGCTGGCTAACCAGAGACAATAATATAGAGTGTCTTGAGTTGCGAGGAACTTAATTTACGACACATTCTCCCAGTGTCATATATGAGAGAGACCTACTCCAAGCGAACGTAACAGAAAAAAAAACATTCGTGGGATCTGAAATTATATCATGCATTACGATAATAAGGTGATCAAAGCAGAGGAAAGTATCAGTTAATCACTTTACTGGCTAATGACCCTGTCTGTGCTCTTCAGAACGACTACTCACATCTAGGTTATTAGGACCTTGGGGTCATAGTAACAGAAACAAGATCAAAAAATATACATGTAACTTTTCCTCCCCAAATCCTTTCATTTTCGAAAGACCAGGTGATGACGCAGCGTCCAGGTGTGTGTCTGTGTGTGTGTGTGTGTGTGTGTGTGTGTGTGTCCACGTCATGCGACTTACCGGCCGGACAGCCGTCTTGGCAGAGATCGCCCGACACGCCTGGAGGACACGTGCAGTTGCCGGACACGGGGTCACACGTGCCGCCGTTCTCACAGCGACACACCTGCAAACAAGCAAGTGTGATTAGATAAAACAGATAACGAGCAGTATCTATAGATAAACGTATTCACGGGGGCATGGCCGAACAACACAATGATCCATCATGATTCAAATGGAGTGTTCCAAGTGTGTTGCTGCCACGAGATACAAAACTCCGAACACTTGGAGTAACCACAGTAACTTGGCCTCCACGCCTCTGGTGTTCCCAGCCTAGGCATCACCTGGTACAGTGCCCGTAGTACCGCACCAGGTGGCCAGAACGTGGGTCGTGTCCCGCAGCGCCCCTCGTGACGCCCCGGCCTCGCCTCGCCACCACACTTGACGTGGGCTGAAGTGCGACCAGTGTGGTAGACGTCCACCTCAAGGTCTCGTCGTCCGTGGTCATCAGCTCGGAAAATGTTCTCGCGTCACACTGACAGAATATGTTAGTTCGGTGTTATGAGAAGAGGTTAGTAAAAAGGTTGTTATAACTCACCGAATGACGTAGGTTTATTTACCTTCAAGGAGCTATCTGGTTATAGCCAGGGCTGATGGGAGGGAAAGGGTTACAGCTTGGGTCGTATAGAAGGAGGGGTGACCCACTTGATTACAGCCAGGGCCAATAGATGGAGGGGAACCCACCTGGTTACAACCAAGACCGTATAGAAGGTGAGGGGACCCACCTGGTTACAGTCAGGGCCGTATAGGAGTGACCCACCTGGTTACAAATCAAGACCGCACAGAAGGAGTAGTGACCCACCTGGTTACAACCAAGACCGTATAGAAGGAGTGACCCACCTGGTTACAACCAAGACCGTATAGAAGGAGGGGTGACCCACCTGGTTACAACCAAGACCGTATACATGGAGGGGGACCCACCTGGTTACAGTCAGGGCCGTATAGAAGGAAAGGGAACCCACCTGGTTACAGCCAGGACCGTAGGATCCTGCGGGGCAGGCGTGGGTGCAGGTGGGGCCGCTCTTGCCTGGGGGACAGAGGCAGCCAGAGGCGTGGCAGGGGCCCGGGCAGTCGTCACACGTCAGCGTGCAGTTGGGGCCGAAGTACCCGGGGAGGCAGCCTGTACGGACGGCGTCAGGATTACTGGTTTAGAATAAGAGTTAAATCCTCACTCCTGGTCCCTTCTCTCGTCTCCCATCACCACGCTCACGCCCCTCACAAAGCCACATTCATAATATCCAGCGTAGAGTTAGGCAACTAAAAATCATTGATCATAAAGCAAGAAATGAAGGTAGAGGAAACATTTATAGAATTCATCATTTTGTTATCGAATACTAAACCTCCCGCGTCTCTCTGCGTCACCAAGTATTGACCACGACACTGAGCGATTCAGTATTACCCAAGATGAACAGACATGCCACCTGTAACATCAGGAGGTGAGGGGCTACAGCAGTGTGGTGTAATACAGGACGGGACAACTGTAATGTGTGGACCCACGTGTCTCAAGACCCACTGGTGAATGAGGATCGGTCATTGGCAAAGGGAGGGAGGAAGACACGTGTGTTGTAGTGCAGCTAGAGCCACGATAACACAGGGAAGGCACGGAAGCCCTGCAACTGACGCAGTGCTAGAGGGAAGCAATGGATAGGTGGACATGACCGCAAGGACACCACAAGAATGCAGCATAAGTAATAACAGGACAGCATATGGGGGCGATACATGGACGTAAGCATAGGGAAGGATGGGGTGAAAAGAGGGAATATACAAGGGTATTGTGGGTGTAGCATGCTTGTGGCGCTGCACGAAGGGAAGCATAACCCCGGCAGGATACGGAAGGAGCATAGACACGCCATCATATAGGGAAGCATCACACGGGTTAGTATAATGCAGCATACCCGACAGGAGAGGGACTCACGCGTGTGCACGGTGGTGACCTTGGCATACTCAGCATACGTGACGTCATCCCGGAGTTCGCGGGTAGTGGACGACGTCTCCTTCAGGGTCGTCTTCAGGTCCAGGTCCCCTCGGGAACTGTGAGGCAAGTAGTCGTCAGCATAGTCGTAGTCCAACACTGTTGGGGAGAGGCAACAGGTCTCATCTCTGTTTTCTGTCACTTGTTTCAGTTTTACACAGATCTTTCGGAAAATATATTTCCTTTTTATACCTAAACGGCCGCCAGGAAAGCCGAGAAAGACAAAAGTTTAGGTCTATATTCAAAAGAAAATATTTGCTACAATATCTGATAACATCGAGGTGTCCCAGGACCCTGGCTGGTAGAGGGGCCCCTCAGCAGCTTAGCCCAGACCTGACACACAGGCTCGGTGACGAGAGTCTGACCCTGCAAACAGAGGCTTAGGTCACCACACTCCTGCCAATGGATCTCCGTCCTTCACCTTCATGTAGACTTGGCACTGCATCGCGTAAGCCAATAATGTTTCTACAGCATTTGATTTAACGTCAACGTTCAATGGACTTAAGAGATTGTACAACGTGTAGCATAATGATGTCGAGTGATGACACGTATAGCTGTGGAATGATGATAGAAAGAGAAAGACTTTTGTTCTGACGAGTCAGGTTAAGCACTTGCTGAAAATACTTCAGTTCCCCTTCTTCTAGCTTGAATGATGAACAGAAAAAAATAAAGAAAATAATATTCCCGGTTAAAGCTACTAACAACCACAAGCTTAGATTATGAATGAGATAAGTACTTAACAACCTAAAAAGGAAATAATACACCGAGACGTTGAAAGAGGTGATTGTTGATCTGGGTAAGGTCGGCGTGTGACAGGGTGGACAAGATTGGCCGCTGTGGTGGCCATAGCTGTTAGCACGACCATCCGGAAGGGTTGGGTCCATCATGAAGGAGGAGGACACTAGTGTAAACACAAGTGTTACCTCGAGCCTATGGAAGGGTTGGACTTACTGTCGCAGTGGGTGCGGTCGACGAGGACGTAACCCTTGCGGCAGGAGCAAACGAAGGATCCCTGTGTGTTGCGACACTCGTGCTCACACCCGCCGTTCTCTCGTTCGCATTCGTTCACGTCTGAGGCAACAGATAGTGTTAATGGCAGCTATCACCTTCCTGTTTCCTTGTCACTATATCACACTGTCATACACTCTTTTCAAAGTATCTTTCTCAGTACTCTAATACTTAAGGTGTTGTGTGGGCTGATTTAAGGCTACTTACAAACACGGACTAAAGAATCAGCACTCGTAACCTCACCCTAGGGCAGTGTGGACAGGGGGTTAAAGTGTCACTTACCCAGGCAGGTGAAAGTGTCGGTGCTCAAGGTGTAGCCCTGGGTGCAGGCACAAGCGTAGCCACCGGGGGTGTTGACACACTCCTGCTGGCACCGGTGGGTCCTCGCCTCACACTCGTCCTCATCCTGGCGACATTGAAGAGACAGACTGTCAAGATGAGGCAGCCTGGAATACTCGTGCATGAGACATGGAACAACATGGAACCACAGACAAGTCGTATGTAAGGAGGGCTGGAAGTATGAACAGCTAGGAACCATAAAGAACTCCGCTAGAACTGATGGAGAGGAGGAGAGGGACATTATGGGCTATGCCATCTCGTCCAGCAGTGACTACAACATTCACCTACCGCGAACCAGAGCAGTGAGGGGAGGGCGTGCACCTGGCCGGCACCAGGACTCACCTGACAAGCCCGACGGTCGGGCTGCAGAAGGTAGCCAGGGTTACACGTGCAGACGGCACCGCCTGGACCATGGTGACACATGTGTTGACACCCACCATTGTTCTCAAGGCAGGAGTTGATCACCTCCATGTCGATCCCTGAGGGAGGGAAGAGGTCAGGTCGTATTGCCGTGGGCATAGGTCAGGTCAAACTGCTATGGACAGAGGTCAGGTCATATTGGTGCAGGTAGAAGTCAGGTCATATTGCTTGGGAAGATCAAGCAGGTCATTGTTAGCAGTGGAAGGATCAAGTCACCGTCAGTACACTGCAAGGGGAGAGGGAGAGACAGGGTCGGATCACTGCTTCACAAGGACTGAATCAACTCATGACACAAGGAGTCGGGTGGAGTGGACGACAACCCGCTGGGTCTCTCCCGCTGTGTACACCTCCACACCTACAGAGTAAGTGTCTCTGCTCACCCATTCAAGTCATCAATAGGAGAATGATAAATGGACGCTTCTTCTAGATAGATAGCAAGGGTAAGGTTATATATATATATATATATATATATATATATATATATATATATATATATATATATATATATATATATATATATATATATATATATATATATATTTTTTTTTTTGATTTCCGAATATGGAATTCTGTAACACCTACTTTAGTGAAAGGATTACTTGATAATTATATCTTACTTTTCAGTTACTGAAAGTAATCTAATACCAGTAGTGATGGTTTACTTACCGAAGAAGGGTAATGCAAGTGTTCGTACCACTGGAGGATAGTGTGGTCCGGCGCGGAGTACTTACTGTAACAGGACTTGTGGTCCGTGCCCAGCTGGTAGCCATCATCACACAGGCACTGGTAGGATCCCCAGGTGTTGCGGCACTGCTGGCTGCAGGTGCCTGGGGTGTGGCATTCGTTCAGGTCAACACAGGAGACCTGGTCTTCGGCCAGGACGAACCCTTGGCGGCAGGAGCAGCGCATCCGCCCCTGCTCCACCCGGCACCGGTCGTGGCACCCGCCGTTGTCCACGGAGCAGGGGTCCGACACCTCGCACGTCCGCCCGTCGCTCTCCAAACGGTACCTGAACCAACAACAGTTGTAACAGCAGAGGGATGGTGGCGAGGTCGCGATGGATGCAATGGCGCTTAATGAGGAGAACCCTGAGCTAATCTACTCTATTATCTATTATCTTCGACTCTTCCGCCGTCCACTTGAGATGCACCAAGTGCCTACAGCCTCTCTCCTTCTCGCTGTAAGCATATTAACGCTGTCCAAGGTCAAGCTCACTTAACGTAATCTTTTTTGGAAATCAAAGTGGGATTCAGTCTGGCCGAAGGCATAAACTCTCGTCTCCCAGACTCGTTGAGAAGGAAAGATGTGAGAGAGAGAGAGAGAGAGAGAGAGAGAGAGAGAGAGAGAGAGAGAGAGAGAGAGAGAGAGAGAGAGAGAGAGAGAGAGAGAGAGAGAGAGAGAGAGAGAGAGAGGCCGAGGATGAGCTTAGGGGTAGGAGTGAGAGAGAGGACAAAGGGCAGATGGATGAGTGAATCCAAGCCAGTAAGGTGTCCAGGCTATGTATGTGGTCGAGCCTCGCGACCGGCAGCGTATCCCTTAAGCAGAGAGTGTGGGGTCCAGCAGGGTGGCTTTTCTTCCCTCCTCCTCCTCCTCCTCCTCCGACTCCCATCCTCCCACATCCTAGCACACTCCACCGTACTGACGCACCCTCACCCACGCATTCTTCACTCCATCTTTTCCACCTCACTCACGCTCTTCCCTCTTTCATTACCCATCCATTTTTAATGATACGCATTTTGTTATTCATTCCCCGTCCTCTGCGTATCTGTCTGTACACACATCCCACCCAAGAACATCGTCTTTCAACATCCTCGTCTACTTATCATCAGTAACGAAACCTGACGACCCTCAATTTGCACTCCTTCAGCTAACACGGCCCTGCAGTGGGTATCACAGGAGCAAGGGGAGGTCAGACAAGCAATGGTATACCTGCGCGGCAGGTATGTACCTAGTTCTAATGTCAATCACTGGAATAATGGACACTAATTGCTCTGGGGGTAAGCAGTCTTCGAGCCACAATCAAGACGGATCTGACACGCCTGCCTTACCAGAGGTGTCAGATATTAAGAGATACGGGACAGGTTTCAACCCCAAAAAGGTACCGTGCATTCTGATCCACGTTTGAGAAGGACATCTTATTAAGTCTACGAACAAAATCATTATCTTTGACTTAGTATATACTGTTATCACATATTAATCAAATTGCGTGATTTATGAGAGCATTTCTTACCTCAGATATGTGCAAGTGTCGTGGGTGAACATAGGTAATAAGGCGCTGTGAGTCTTAGGTAACAAGGCATTGTGGGGTTGGAATCACAGATTGTTTTGGATTGAGAATCTAAAGACGTTATCTTAAGCTCAGAATCAGAGGTATTAAGGGTTAGTTATGGGTGTACAATAGTATGAAGTTTTCTTTATTTTGTTTGTTCAGAACTATAGAGAACACTATTCTGTGGACTTAGAATCAAAGGCTGTTAATAAATGCTGTGCGTTTACACTCACAGGTAACAAGCTCTTGTGGGCTCAGAGACACCCGTAACAAATGACGCCGTTTTCTTTAACCATTTTGAAAATCCCTACAAATAACATGAAACTATGAATGAATACAGGGTTCTGCGGAGAGACAAACGAAGCATTTTTTATCTACTCTTCGTCAAAATAGCAGGCCAACAAACGGGGTGTGGCTGAGACACCAAATCTGACCACAATGACCAAAAGATTCAAATACGCGAATGCAAGATCCATCTGTTGCTATCACAACCGAGCCATCATTGGTCCTCACAGATCCATTCTCTACATACCCCTCTCTAATGTGGAGGTCCTGAGACTTCCCCTTACCTACCCCGGGACTGTTTCTGTATAACGCCACAAATCAATTTGCTTCGAAGAGTTAATTCCCTCCAGACCCACTTCGCGAGGCCCCCTGGGACTCGCCACGTCGTTTGAGCGGGTCTCAGTGGTGGGCGGTGGCGGGAGGTGATGCAAAACACGATGGTGTCCATTGCCTCCCTGGGGGTACGCCTAACCCCAGCAGGTCTCTCATCCAGATGGAAGGTAATCATGATGAGCCTTCCCCTACCCCACCCACCCAGCGGCTGGAGTGTATGAGACGAGAATCAGGTAATGAAACGTCGAGGACGAACGGATAAGGAACCACTCCGTGAGCAGTCAAGGATCAGACTGGGACTACGAGGGAGTGTCGGCTTACCGGTTTGTTGCGGCCAAGGGCCTATAAGCCAAGAGACGAACATGAATGGACCATTTACGATCCGGCGAGGCATCAGTTAGGATTCGGTCAAGGACTGGCCTGGGACCGGCTGGGGACAAAATTGGAAGCAACTGGGGGGACCAGACTGGAACCAGCTGCGGGACAGACTGGCGGTGGTGTTGGTGGACACTGTTGGTCTAACAAGTGACCTGATTCCCCTACACCAGTACTTGACGTCCTCCACACATATGTCTTACGCCCACCACACCAGTACCTGCCGCTCTCCACACATGTGTCTTACGCCCACAACACCAGTACCTGACGCCCCTCACAACAGTACCAAACGCTGCCCACTTACGATCATTTGGTGCGGGATGACCCACTTTCCATAGGTAGCGAGTGGCGTCGTCTTAGGTAACTCTACCAACGACTTGAAGTCAAGAGATTTGCAGTATGATCAAAAATAGAATATGACTGAAAAAAACAAGGCATCAAACTAAGGCACTCATCACACTTTTATTCTCATGTATGTACACACATGTCACACATTCACATTTCTCTGGTCATGTATCTACGTAGATATGCCCCAGTGTGTGGCGACTCACGGAGCGTCCCTGTGACGGCACCTGCACCATATACGCCACACACAGGCCTTACAAAGATGATATACGAACTCGTGCAGTAGGGTGGTACTTACCCCGGCCGGCAGGAGCAGAGGACCCTCCCGGAGGAGTCGTCGCAGAGGTGATCACAGCCGCCGTTCCCGGTGCTACACATGGCCTCCCCTGTCCAACATACACAGACACAGGTGACATACATATACCTTGGGGAGCATGAGAAGCAGGGGCGTCTCTGGGGGAAACAGCGCCTATGGCAAGCACTGAAATTACGCCCCTGGCTTGATAAAAAAATGTACATACAGTGGATGTGTATAGAAATATATACAGTGCAATTATACACTGTTGAAGAGTTAGGCCAAACTTAAATCTATATAAACTCTTAACGACATAAAGTTAAAGAGTTATTTGATCAAAATTGTAACGTAGAAGCGGTAACGCAACTGATAGTAGCAAAATATTACTATAGTTGAAAAGTAGGCGACTATTTTTATCTCACAAAACCAAACCGTTAAAAAATGTCAAATCGGGAAGCATATGTCAAAAAACAAACCTGTTGAGTGGCGCCCCTCCTTCAAGTGGCGCCCAGGGCACCTGCCCTACCTACCATACCCTAGATATGCCACTGATGAGAAGGTTCATAGTGATATGTGGGAACAAAGCTGCCAGCTTGACCTGGACTATATATGGAAGGCAGGTTCTCTCTAACACCACATGTGTCACCAATCACAGTGCTCCAGGTGTGAGGTCAGGTATGTAGCTAACGAAGCATGTATGTCTGCACTGCTGGGACTTCTGAACAAACCTGAATTAACTTCAGGTGGAGAACAAGAGAAGGATTCGGAGCTGTGACTTTCAGCAGGTATATGACCATATGAAAAGTGTCAAAAGATGAACAAGATGAAAAAGAATATGGTGAATGCAACACACACACACACACACACACACACACACGTTCGGCGTGACAGGAATTTTGGGTGTGTATCGTCCGTGACGCTTACATGTGCACACACAGCGCCACGCAAGACCACACACAAATACTCACATAACACTCCAACCACACACACACATACAAACACACTCACACAACATGGACGTACAGATTTACAAACACACTGAAGGACAAAGAAGGGCAAGAAAAATGGCACCAGAATTGTCGGAGTTTTAGTAAGAGGTAAGAAGCCTTAAGTACGTCCACCATGGACGGTCTGGTGACGTAGACAGTGAACAGTTCTTCGAGAGATGTAAGGTTAGATCAAACACAGGACATAACATGTCCAGAAGCAAGAAACTTTTAATAAAAGACGTAGAAGTAATGGACCAACGCAGTGATGAAGTGATGAAACAGTGAATGCAGACAGCAAACAAAAGTTTAAAAAGTTGTATCATAACAGGAAAAGTTCATGAGAAGGGGGGCTCCACAGTCGTAGAACTCCCCTTCCCGTATTGGGCAAAGTGAAGACAAATACTATATACACACAAGCACAGATACGCGGATATACAGATAAATATACACAAACACACATCGAGGAAAGAGACACATATTCATACAGGTAAGCAGTACAAACAGTGATACCTGTAAAGGCCTGAGCTACAGGGAGGTGCAGGGTGAAGCCAGGGACCAGAGTGGTACCTGCAGAGGTCTGAGCTACAGGGAGGTGCAGTGTGAGGCTGGAGGTACAGTGAGGCTGTGCAGCGCTGGTGGGAAGGGGTGTAAGAAGTGGGTAAACAACGGCCAGGGGCACAGTACCAGTGGAAGGGAGGTGCTGTACATAGCTAGCTAGAAGGTCGGTCACTATGGAAAAGACATATTTACATAGGTTACAATAGGTTCAATCGGAGCTTTGCAGTGCGTACGGGAGTGGGTCTCTCTCTCTCTCTCTCTCTCTCTCTCTCTCTCTCTCTCTCTCTCTCTCTCTCTCTCTCTCTCTCTCTCTCTCACCTATGCAGGTGCGGCCATCAGGCAGGAGGCGGTGGTCGGGTCGACAGCGACACTGGTAGGAGCCCACACTGTTGACACACTCGTGGGAGCAGCCGCCGTTGTGGTACTTGCACTCGTCCACATCTGCCAGCGAAATACGATTATTGTCACGGGGATATGACACAACACTCCGTGTGGCACACTACCTCTGAGTTACTGGGGCCTACACACTACCTCTTGAGTTACTGGGGCCTACACACGGCCCCTGAGTTACCAGGGGCAACCTACAGTATCAATACTGTTACAGAATCACCATACAGAGTATCCCTTGCGTTACCTGTGGAAACACTATTGCTGGAGTTAATATATAACACCACACGACCAACGGCATACTCGTACGTTACATGACGTTACATGGATACAACATAGGAAGCAGTGGTCAGGGACGCCTCTGCAAGTGTTGGAAAAATACAATGTTACCAAAAATTTCCACCTTCATGAGCAGGATGTGAGGTCATTGTCTGGACAGAACATAACACTACTTGCCTGCAGCATCACAGAAGTCCTCCACTAGCTCTACGAAACCCCTTACTACAGAGGTCATAGCAGGAAGTCGAGCAAAAAATCGACAGAAAAGACGTTGAGCAAAATTATGCTTGTGATGACCCTGTACATGTTGGCAGCATAGAGAATGTTCAGCTACGAATAGATAAGTACATATTCAATACGATAGATAATCGAGTACACACGAGTAAGTGTTCTAGCATGCGATAGAGTAAGAGAGTGCATAATCTTTTTCACATTCTGTCTTGGAAGATTTGCATATAAATTGCTGGAGGTGAAGGTCGGGTCTGGTGGTGTCAGTCAGCCGCTAAGAATAGGATACGACTGGACCTAAAGGTCGTCGTATAATTCCTGAACCACATGCATTCTCGGAGTACGAGGAAATCTGATAACAGTACGACTCCTGTAAAGGAGTGATCAAAGATACTACCAGGTTGAGGAAATTACTAGTGTTTACCTTCGATGGTGCTCTCTCATTGAGGGGTTGTCACAGAAAACGTATATCAATGTTAAGCGTAGCTATGTTCAACATTAGGTTTCCCCCGATAATCTTTACACATGTCAATTTAGAAACAACTATTTCAATGCACTTTCTTAGAACTAAAGAGACTTCCATCTAAAGCAGTAAGAAATGTAAAATATTTCAATCAGCTATTCTTTATTTACGATTATATTCTTTATCGACATAATACAGATGGTGTAAGGTGAAGAAATTACAGATTAGCAGTTCAAAGAAAATAGAAATAGCTACTGCAGACATTATATAACTACAACATCTTTGGACTTCACATAATTCTAAGAGTCAATTTTTTTACAACACAAATTAAGTATTATCCGAGCTGAAAATGAATTGTGTTTTATCACATTAACTTCATTAGTCAATCATATTCACTGGTTCCCGTAAATTCTAAATATTTGAAACATTTCGTAATGACACTACGCCTAGTTATCGCAACAGAGGACGTTCTATTGTTTCATGTTCGCAAATAATGTCGTGAATGGGATAAATTAGTAGTTTATTGTTTTTCGCAGAGGTCGACCCGCTGCACTTACTTGAGTACCATTTAAGTATAAGTCTGTCGGGCATTAGGTTGTACCGGGTCAAGAGCAGCAGTAATAGCAACAAGAAACAGACACCTCCCTCAGCAGGAGGTGGTAGCTGGCCTTGCAGCAGAAGGAAACAGACACCTACGTACACTGATAAGGCTGCGGTAATAGTTAAGAGCAGGAGTAATAGCAGCGGAGAACAGCCATCTACCATGGCATGGCTACAGCAACAGTAAAAGCAACAGAGAAGAGCTACCTACCCCGGCAGGGTTGCAGCAACAGTTAACAGCAGCAGGGGACAGCCACTTACCCTGGCAGGAGCGGTTGTCGGGCAGGAGGCGGTAGCCGGGCCTGCAGCAGCAGGTGAAGGAGCCGAGGGTGTTGGTGCAAGAGTGGTCACATCCACCGTTGTCGGTGGCGCACTCATCCCGGTCTGCTGACCCCAGGGGGAGCAGGGAACACTTGAGTTACTTCACGTCAGGACTCCAGTATGACATTATCAGAACCATTACATGATTATATGACTTATATTCAATGATTATATAACATATATTAAGTGATTATATAACATATATTAAGTGATTATATAACATAAAATGATTATGGAACATATATTAGAATGACTATAACTTTTGTACTAAAATTATCATATAACATGTGCGAAAAAGATAATATAACATATACTAAATCATTATACAAATTATGTACTAAAATGATTATGTAACACATATATTAAACGAAAACTTATACTTATAACAAGCACTTCCGGTAAAGAACTACCTATGGATTTAGTAACTGAAAAAAATCATGGAATCAGTAATTTAATTTGAGTTTGTAACATATAGGTCTTGATAAGGATGCATTTTGAGCTGAAAAAAGTAAATTGGGAAATCTACAAATTTTGAAAAAACTTTCGCCAAAAGTTATAACTTCTGGGTTCATAAATGTTCTCCATGAAGAACACATTATGTTTCTTGTAACAGAAAGTACAGTACGGGGAGGGAGTCATACACTTGTGGGGCACCGTCTCTTAAACTTCCTCTACTGTCATACATATTTTCAAACTTTTGATATAATTAGTATTAAAAAAATCACCATATAATTTATTCCACTCATTCACTGCTCTAACACTAAAATGATCTCTTTACATCTTTTCCAAATAGTTGATTTTTGCATAGTTTTTTGTTACGGTCTCTAGGTATCTTTTACGTTCTTTGGAAATAGGTCATTTTTCGACATCAACATCCATTACTCTTCTCTCTTCCAGGATGAGCAAATCTATAGCCTATAAACTCTCCCTCGAACTGAGCTCTCTAAACACATGTCACCCCCTACGCTTCTTTAAGTGGGGTGACAGACCTTGAAAAACATATTCTATTTTGGCCTCCCATACGAGGTCCATGGCTTACCAAACATTCCCAGTATCTATTTAGTTAAATGTAATTCTAATACCTGCCAACAGATGGCTTGTCTCCCTCACAATCCACTTTAGCTGCGAGGTTTCTGTTGAAGGATCTTGTTACACTGTCGACTTCCAAGTCCCTTGCACATTTTTACTCCTTATATCCTGATAGATAATATTTGCTCTGTCTACTACCTCAGTCCACTATCTACTGCCTCAGAGGTATTTTCTGTGGAATTCCCGCAGCGCCAAGGAACCGGCCACGTCCACTGGGTTCGACCACAGGTCATATATGTGCTGATGCTGTATGTATGTCTCTGTGAGTAGAGTCGATGGCATTTAAGGACTAAGTGTCCAATGTCTTTACCGTGAAAGCTGTATCGTGGACAGCAGTCCAGGACGCAGACGAGAGAGTGCTGGAACTCGTACGTGTGTGGGGAGTGCAGTGTTGTAACTCGTACGTGTCTGGGGAATGTTGTAACTCGTACGTGTCTGGGAGTGTAGTGTTGTAACTCGTACGTGTCTGGGGAGTGTAGTGTTGTAACTCGTACGTGTCTGGGGAGTGTAGTGTTGTAACTCGTACGTGTCTAGGGAGTGTAGTTTCAACTGACAGCGGTGACTTTGACCATGTGACGTCTAAACTGTTTGGTTCTGCGAGGCAACAGGAGCGAGGCTGGGGTGTGGTCAGTGGGCACCAGGAGGTTAGAGGACTTACGGACAGACAGACGTATGGAGCGATGGACGGACGGATGGATGGATGGACAAACAGACAGAAAGACCTGGGAGGACAGACAGACGGATGGACAGAAAATGGCCTGACGGGACGAGAAGACAGACGGATGAACAGACAGGCAGACGAGACAGACATACTGATGGACAGACAGAGATACACGGAAGCACACACAAACAGAAAAAAAAAAAAAAGATTAGAGGGACAAAGAGACAGACAAATGGACAGGGAGGGGGCACTGCTTTAACACTACAACCTCCGCCACACGATGGACAGTATCGCCTCCACCGCCACTACTCACAGTATTCACTGTTCATTCTGCTTTCATGGTGTGGACATGATCTCTCCCGTGATGATCCAGGGGCGACCTGCAGCTGCCCGATCGCCGGGCGGTCACCGCCCCTCCTCCCTACAACCCGCCCGCTGACTGATAGCGGCCACCCATCACAACGCTAATCACAACCTGACGCAGAACGAGCGCCCCCTTGATGGACGAGGGCCAAGGGTGAGGCAGAAGGGAGGGTGTGAGAGGCTGGAGGGTGAAGGGTGAGGCAGTAGGGAGAGTGAGAGGCAGGAGGTTCAAGGGTGAGGCAGTAGGGAAGGTGTGAAAAGCAGGAGGATGAAGGGCGAGGCAGTAGGGAGAGTGAGAGGCAGGAGGTTCAAGGGTGAGGCAGTAGGGAGGGTGTGAGAGGCAGGAGGATGAAGGGTGTGGGAGGCAGGACGATAAAGAAGTTCACAAAGAACTTCCTCAAGAGAAAAAAAAAAATGCAAGTGTATAAACCTAGTGGTATAGTACTCAGGTTCTCGAGCTTCACTAAACCGTGTGGGTGTGTGGGGCGGGCAGGAGGGTGGGGACGCCAGGAAGAATTAACTCGAAGGTTTAGGGAAAGAGAAATAAATGACGGGAGTCATTAACTGTAAGGAGAGGAGGAGAGGGTGCGAGTGGCCGGAGATGACGCAACATTACCTCCAGGATGACCTGGCCATTACATCTGGCGGAGGGACGAGCGAACCCCAGGTGCTGGCCAGGAGGTCAGGCTACACCAGGTGCTGGCCAGAAGGTCAGGCAACACCAGGCGCTAGCCATGAGGTCAGGCTACACCAGGTGCTGGCCAAGAGGCCAGGCAACACCAGGCGCTGGCCATGAGGTCAGGCTACACCAGGTGCTGGCCAGAAGGTCAGGCAACACCAGGCGCTAGCCATGAGGTCAGGCTACACCAGGTGCTAGCCAAGAGGCCAGGCAACACCAGGCGCTGGCCATGAGGTCAGGCTACACCAGGTGCTGGCCAGAAGGTCAGGCAACACCAAGCGCTAGCCATGAGGTCAGGCTACACCAGGTGCTGGCCAAGAGGCCAGGCAACACCAGGCGCTAGCCATGAGGTCAGGCTACACCAGGTGCTGGCCAAGAGGCCAGGCAACACCAGGCGCTAGCCATGAGGTCAGGCTACACCAGGTGCTAGCCAAGAGGCCAGGCAACACCAGGCGCTGGCCATGAGGTCAGGCAACACCAGGTGCTGGCCAGGAGGCCAGGATACACTAGATGTCGCCTAGGAGGCCAGGATACTCCAAGAGTTGGTCAGGTCAAGCCACACCAGGTGCTGGCCGGGAGGAGGGGCTACACCAGGTGCTGGCCAGGAGGCAGTGAAGCACCGTGTGCTGGCCAGGGGACGGGGCTGGCCGGTAACTGCAGTCATCACAGGCAACGACGTAGTCATCAGCGCCTCCCTCCCTGCCGCCGGCGACCCAGGTCACTCCCCACTCCCCGCGTCTCAAGGTTCCCTCCCTCCCCCGCGTCTCAAGGCTCCCTCCCTCCCTCCCCGCGTTCAAAGGCTCCCCTCCCTCCCTCCCTCCCCCGCGTCCCAAGGCTTCCTTCCTCCCTCCCCCCTCGTCCCAAGGCTCCCTCCCTCCCTCCCCGCGTCCCATGATTCTATCCCTCCCTGCCCCGCGCCCTGAGGCTCCGTCCCTTCCTCCCTCCCCCGCGTCCCATGGTTCTATCCCTCCCTCCCCGCGTTCCATGGTTCTATCCCTCCCTCCCCCGCGTCCCAAAGCTCTATCCCTCCCTCCCCGCGTCCCATGGCTCTATCCCTCCCTCTCCCGAGTCCCATGGCTCCATCACTCCCTCCCTCCTCGCGTCTCAAAGCTCCATCCCTCCTTCCCCCGCGTCCTAAGGCTCCATCCCACCCTCCCCCGCGTCCTAAGGCTCCCTTTCTCCCTCCCCCGCGTCCCAAGGCTCCCTCCCTCCCTCCCTCCCCCGCGTCCCAAAGCTCCATCCCTCCCTCCCCCGAAGGCTCCTTCCCTCCCTCCCCCGCGTACCATGGCTCCATTCCTCCCTCCCTCGCGTCCTAAGGCTCCATCCCTCCCTCCCTCGCGTCCCAAGGCTCCATTCCTCCCTCCCCGCGTCCCAAGGCTCCATTCCTCCCTCCCCGCGTCCCAAGGCTCCATCCCTCCGTCCCTCGCGTCCCAAGGCTCCATCCCTCCCTCCCTCGCGCCCTAAGACCTAACGGTATCCCTCAGGTCGAGCAACGCTATACTCTAGTGTAACCACCAGAGGTAATGAGCCAAATGTAACACACCAAGAACAACACACAGGACGACTTACAATGAGGACCTATACAAGCGTCACAGATGGTGTGTCGTCTGGCTGGTGACGGTCACAGATGGTGTGTCGCCTGGCTGGTGACGGTCACAGCTGGTGTGTCACTTGGCTGGTGACGGTCACAGATGGTGTGTTACTCGGCTGGTGACGGTCGACCCGAGTAAATGTGACGAGGATACGTCACACTGGGAGGTGTTGACATGAATACCATCATCAAGTGGGAAGGGAAACCCGCAGGAATCTCTGTGCCCAGAGGGATCTGCCAGCAGACATCACACCTAAATTATTGCTAAGGTTTTTTTTTACACCTGAGGAAGACAGTCAAGGAGGCGTACCGTCTGCTGGCAAATATGTGAATCACATTCAGTCATATGGTTAAGGGAATATCTGTTATATGGTTAAGGGAATATCCAATGAGTTTTACATCCCAGCGTAGGCTAAAACCAGCATATGCTTCTCAAGTTTGGCCACCGCACCTACAGAAGGCCAAAGATCTAGCAGGAGAAAATCCACAAGGCAGAGCAGCCAAGATGAAGCCACGATTTAGGAAAGTTGAATCACAGGAAAGAGTTACAGGCCTTGACTCTGTCCACCAGGGAATACGACAGAAGGCATGGGTGACCTGACCATGACCAAGTCTTTAAACCAGTTTGACGACGACGACAACGAACGGTCATTCGAGAAACGCGAGGCTGGAACAACCAGAGGTCATAACATGAAATTAAGAAAAGACGTAAAGTATTATTCACACGGTTGAAGTGCAGTGGACGAATGGGATATCCCAAGTAAGGAAATTGTGAACATGGGCAGCATACACGAGTATCAAAAGTATGAGGATGTTCACTCGATGAGGCAGCATACACGAGTATCAAAAGTATGAGGATGTTCACTCGATGAGGCAGCATACACGAGTATCAAAAGTATGAGGATGTTCACTCGATGAGGCAGCATACACGAGTATCAAAAGTAGTATGAGGGTGTTCACTCGATGAGGCAGCATACACGAGTATCAAAAGTAGTATGAGGATGTTCACTCGATGAGGCCCCACGAGTGTAGAACTCTCGGCCCCGTACAGTACAAAGAGGTTGTTACACATACCCATAACAAAAAGGCGCGCCATGCAGTCAGACACACACGTACACACACACATGCGACCTATGCCACTATGGCCTTCTACAGAACAGACTGTCACTAACAGATGTCCGCACCAGGCTTGGCCCTGACGAACAAGGTGAATGTAATCACACGCACAGGAACACACACACACACACACACACACAAGAACATGGATGCCCATACCAGCGTCAAACAATACGCGCACAAATACAGGAGGAGCTATAATGAATTTCACTCTTGTAGCCCCGTGCCATGTCGGCGGTGTTTATAAACGTAGAGGGTATAACATGAATAGCTTGCAGCAACCATTATATATATATATATATATATATATATATATATATATATATATATATATATATATATATATATATATATATATATACACGAGGACTTCGTACGGAGTGTCTCAGGCGAAGACTTCGTCAACACTGGACCAGAGGAGCAGGTGTTGCGAGTGGTCTGCCGCAAGCAGGAGCGGGGAGAGCCTCTCACCCTCTCCCACTAGCGCTGTACCCTCGAGCTTCTTATTGTTAATTCTTCACCCCAGGTTAGCGACGCCGCCTCTAAGGAGCAGCAGCACCACCACCTCCCCAGGGGCATCTCCTCCCGTCCGCTGGGGTACAACAGACATCATATACGTTTATGGCACGAAGAATATTGTCACTATGTACAGCGTCGAGGGAACAGAACCAGAATATTTGTTAATTGTCGCCCATTTTCTGTGGGTCAGGTGATCGCTAGGAGCACAGTCTCGTAAAATAATCTCACTCCAAGGCAGTCCAATAGTACCCCTGCTACTAGAAGCAGCATGGACTTTGGAAAGGGGACCTGCGTGTCGTAGAAGGCGACTAAAAGGGGAGGGAGCGGGGGGCTGGAAATTCTCCCCTCTCGTTTTTTTTTTTTAATTTTCCAAAAGAAGGAACAGAGAAGGGGGCCAGGTGAGGATATTCCAAAAAAGGCCCAGTCCTCTGTTCTTAACGCTACCTTGCTAACGCGGGTAATGGCGAGTAGTTTGAAAGAAAAAAGAATATATATATATATATATATATATATATATATATATATATATATATATATATATATATATATATATATATATATATATATATATCATTATACTTTGTCGCTGTCTCCCGCGTCAGCGAGGTAGCGCAAGGAGACTGAAGAAAGAATGGCCCAACCACCCACATACACATGTATATACATAAACGCCCACACACGCACATATACATACTTATACATTTCAACGTATACATACATGTACATACACAGGCATATAAATACATATATATATACACATGTACATATTCGTACTTGCTGCCTTCATCCATTCTCGTCGCTACCCCGCCACACGAAATGTACCGAAACCACAGCTCCTTTTCCACATCCAGGCCACACAAAACTTTACATGGTTTACCCCAGACGCTTCACATGCCCTGGTTCAATCCACTGACAGCACGTCGACCCCGGTATATCACATCGTTCCAGTTCACTCTATTCCTTGCACGCCTTTCACCCTTCTGTATGCTCAGGCCCCGATCGCCATTTCCTGCGTTAGGGAAGTAACGTCAAGAACAGATGACTGAGCCTCAGAGGGAAAACTCCTCACTTGGCCCCCTTCTCTGTTCCTTCTTCTGGAAAAATAAAAGAGGAGGGGAGGATTTCCTGCCCCCTGCTCCCTTCCCTTTTAGTCGCCTTCTACGAGGTAACTTTCAGCACTACACGTATGTTGGTCAACTTGAAAGTTGCGGAAGAAGATGCTAGATTTAAGTACTGCAACTATTAATGATCTTGGCATTGCTTTTGACGGGAAAATCTGGGATGAAACTGTCAATGAAAACGACATGAACGTATACTGCAGTAAAACTTTCAAAGCAGTAGAGGGGAAAAGATATTACCAAGGCCAGAAACGCTTGGTTTTAAACGTTCGGCGGACCAAAAAAGTCTGGTACTAAACATGAAATGGACCAGAAATGTAAATTACTAATTATTCTAAGGTCGAGCCACGTATTGTATCAAGTATTCAAAGGACCAAACAACATTACTTGTCGAAGATCAAAATGGACCAAAACAGTGTCACATTAAACATCAAACGGACCACAGACAGGTTTCTTGGCCCAGGGATCATTGTCATTAAACCTTCGAGAGATCAGAAATGCTAATTACTAAGCCACTATTCACTATGAGACACGTATAATCAAACCTTCTTCTCCTGGCCAGAAATAGGCGCCATTAAGCCTTCACTCGGCAGATTGGACTCCGTGCTAACATGGCATACATCGGATGGACGCGTGAGCTTATCAACGTATTCAAACGTTCTGTTTCAATACGTTTACGTGATACCCTAAGGTTTTATCTTCCAGTATTGCCAGTATTTGTAAAGATCATCAGGGTTCGTGAGGAGTTTTGGACACCCACTACGAAAAAGAAAATGGATGGAACAGCAAAAGAACAGCGGCAAACTTGCAAGGCGATTCTTGGACAGAGACACAGCGGGTATGAAAGGCGTCTAAGACTTTTAAAAGGTGATTTTACACGGGACATTATAGTTATTGATGGCTTCTGTAATCTTATCTAGGAATCTAGGAAAGAGCAGAGTTATGTAATCTTATCTGTCGTGAGGGACACTAGGCTTAGAACATATTTTATTTTGAACGAGAAATAAATCCGTATGTCTTTCATGGGATTATTGGCATATGGAATGACTTACCAACTATGATGGCCGAGAGGAACCAAGTGATATACGTTTCAAAAGAGACTTCACGGTCACTTCGCTTCAACTCCAAAAGCGGTTGTCATTTTGCGTCTCCATAGTTGTAAAGTTTGCAGACATTCTTCTTTAAGTCGCTTATTTACTCTCTTCATACTATGATTTCCATTTCTGATTTCTTCTGTTTTCACAAAGAACCTCAAAAGGATCCAGTAAATTGGCTGTTTACACTCCTCGATGTTCCAATATTCCCTTGACTGTGTGCAAACTTCATCAGCAGCTGCAGCAAGATTTTGAAATATCATCTGGAGTCGACGGGACAATTTCTTGGCTTCGAAATGTCGCCGTCTGTCAGTATTAGGATGTGGCCTTTATACACCGCTAACCTTTAGCGTTAATGTTATGACCGCTGATTATAGCCAGCCGCTGACGTGAGGCTATTAGCTTGGTGCCCGCGTCGGCTGCATGACATCCCTGGCGCCGGTGTCAGGCGCATGACTCACTCGAATCCAGGCAATGAAAGTGGTAAGGAATATTGAATATCTGATACCAGAATAATGAATATTCTTTTCTAGACTCTGCTGAAATAGAGGCATTTAAGGGGATAGGTTTGTTAAGGGAAGGGTAAGAAGTCCCGCAAGGGAAGTATTGTAAGGAGTTTCCCTTATTTCAGATGGCCAAGTTTGGTGAGGTGGCAGCATGGGGCCTGGGCCTTGTAACACCATTATATACTATATACAAACCCCTAGACCATTTTCTATAAAAGGGTCCTGGTGTAACCCATGACTTTCCTAAAGGCACTTGCAGCCCATGGCTGCGCTACATCCAGTAACAGGGAAATGAAGACTTCATTGGAGGAAGTTCTTTGAAAGGTGACTGTCCACTTGCGGTGTAACCTCGAGCAGGCGGGCTATGTAGTTCGAACCCTGGCTGTAGCAATCCCAGGAGAGCCAGACCGTGTAAGGTGTACTGGCTGTACTCTCATGTACCACAGTGACCCGGACGCTGTACCTCAAGAGAAACTTTCCAGCCGGAGGGATGAATGCGCTGCTGAATACAGCAGCGACTGTAGCCCAGACTTAATATACCTGCGCAACTGTGATGTGTGGCGGTAGGGAGAAGAGGTAGGCATTAACTGTAGCTCTCACTACAGCGTCTACAGAGCAGTCTACTGTATCCTTCCACTGTAGTTGCGGTAGGAAATCTTCTACTGTATCATCACTATCTCTAAACCGAGTCTTCGGCGATAAGAGACTGTCGCTGTCAGCCATATCATTGTTGATACCGTCCATTACTCTCATGAACAACCAGTCACATTACGTGGTATGCATAACTCGAGCTTAGAACGATCGTTCGCCATCACTCATGCCAGCCCCTAGTCTAGCTACAACGAGGGTCAGCCAGGCCCCTAGCCTTGCCGAGGCGAGGGTCAGCCAGGCCCTAGCCTTGCCGAGGCGAGGGTCTGCCAGGCCTCTAAGCTAGCCGAGGCGAGGGTCGGCCAGGCCCTAGCCTAGCCGAGGCGAGGGTCAGCCAGGCCCTAGCCTTGCCGAGGCGAGGGTCTGCCAGGCCCTAGCCTAGTCGAGAAGACTAGAAGGTCGGCGGGTCCGACAGGCGGAGGGTAGCACAACGCCCTGGCATACTCGTATGGCGAACCAAATTATAGCATGTGTAGCAATGACGGGGGAGGAGGAGGAGGAGGAGGTTAGGTTAACGCTATGGGGGAAGATGATACTTTAATGAATGGCGGAGCGAGACGATAGCCTAGCTGGGGTAACGATAGCCTGAGAGGGAGACAATGGCTAGAACAACACCCAAGATAAACATCTGTTGTGGTACATATATGGCTGCTACCTACCCGCCTCCTTCACCACGTTTAATGCCTGTATATACAACTCCGCTTCCCTAACTGGTCCGCCACACCCAACCTATTCTAACGTCAAACGATTTCCATTAGTTTGAGAATCTGTCCTTAATATCTCTGAGGTTTTTAGAATATTTTTGTTGGATGTGAAGATCTTTGCTGCCATAGGTGGTGGAAATTTCACTAACTACTGTCACTACTTCTACTATAACTACCACTACTGCGACTACCACTACTACTACTACTACTACTAATTATCATTATTATTATTATTATGATCATTATCATTATCACTATTATCATTATTCCCAGCATGTCGTAGAAGGCGACGAAGAGGGGAGGACGCGGAGAGGCTGGAAATCCTCCCTTCTGTTCATGACGCTATCTCGCGAAGGCGGAAAATGACGAACAGATGTCGTTTTCATCCTGCTTTTATAGATCTCTCAACACACACACACACACACACACACACACACACACACACACACATACACACACGCACACAAGAGATGAGGACCACGAGTGTAAACCACCCTTCCCTGCTCACAAGAATTAGGTAATGACACACGTTGTGTGGGAAGACCTTTACATATTTTCCCCAACATCGGAATCAACAAGCTTATTATCCCGGTGATTTACGACCCACAGCCATCACCACGATCATCAGCTTACTCTGTGAAAGCTTAGCGTTTCATCAAGCTTATACAGACATCACAAGACCTACAGGTCCTGAGCAGTTAAGTACCATGGAGACGTCTTCTACCATCCAATTTCTCTTAAGCTTCCTCTTCAGCAACTTGATGTGAGATCTCTGTGGCTCCCTCCTTCGTTCAGTTCACCACCGTTCAGTAACGTTAGATAACCACTGTACACTCATCCACAAAAGCCATCAGGTCTGGGCTGTGGGAGGGAAACTCATTCCCAGGCTTGCAGACTTCCTCAGGGAAGGTCGCCACTCTGAACACTTCCTAAGTGTCCACCTCCACCTTCCAAGGTCCTCAGTACATGGTGTCATACAGGGAGCAAATGATGGGGTGTCTTCCTACCTCCTCGTATTGGCAAATGGTGTTCTGATGGATACGACTGTTTGACGGGAGTGTGTACACACGACTCTTGCCATTAGTATCAACGGAGGACAAGAGTTGATCTGACTACACTGCTCTCCTGGACACACTCAACAGCTTTCAAGACTGGACTACAGCGAGACGCGTCACCACCAACCGAACAAGACGGGTGTTCATCCCACCAAACTCCTCGGCGCTAATTTGCACCACGCAATAATCTGAAGGGGTCACGCCCAGTGTCATCTTGAACTCTTCCAGTATACCTGCGTACGTCTATGTACGTTAAAATCCGAGCATACGCACGGACAGCCAAACAAAAACAATTGAACCACGGACGGACGGACGGGCACACATGGACACCCACACGGAATGACGGACCGGGACAAAGCAATGTGACCCCTCACTCTACCATACGGGTCTTGATCCCCAGTCTTGGAGGCACCTCACCTCCGCAGTCTTAAGCATGTTATTGAGAGCATCACACAGAGTCTTACTATGCAGTAAGGAGTTCCCCAGCAAGACCAGAGCCACCAGGAGATAGGGGTCATATCACGACAGGTGGTTCGCTCCAGCTGTGGAGTACTCCATCAGGGACCTAATTTCGCCGTCATCACCACAAACACCTCATGAATTATGCAGCTGGAAGCCACTGCTTTGTGGTACACGGGGAGTGGAAGACACGCACACCTCTGCCCAGTCATCTGTCAGTGTCCGCATACTTCTCGGCTCTTGTTTCTCCACTGGAGGAGATAAGATGTTTCTTTGTTCTGGAGGACGTAACCATTTCTCCCACTGGAGAAGCAACAGCTGTCTCCTCGAATGTTCGAAAACGTCCAGAAAATGACCATTACTATCTTCTGACAGAGCGTTAATGGCATATGGTATACATTCCCTAAACTTAAATGGATTTTCCTGTATGCTGAATGTCGTATACATTCCCTAAACTGAAATGGATTTTCCTGTATATTGAATGTCGTAAGGTTTGTATAATGTTCTTTGACCCCCCGACGTACAAAACTATATAAGATACAAACTTTCTGTATTTAATGGTCGACAGTAGACTGGTCCATATCCCATGACCCAATCTTCCAATACATACGTGCACAATCATTTGATAGTACTGTAAGCCATATGATGCTGTGGCCTTGGTCTTTCAACCTGACCTGACCTGACCTCTGGTATGTAAGTTTGCATGACACCGACCATTCAACTTTCGACGTCTCTTTTAAAGTAGCATTTGGTATGGCTCTGACCCGCGAGACGAGTTCTGGGGGTATTGAAAAGTCGAGGGTGTCTGGCACAGCATTTCCTGCTTCCTGAAGACTGCCTTGGAGCATCTGGGCCTTCAAGGGCTCCCTCAGCGACCGGGGCCTCGCGCTCTGAGCGTATATAGAGAGAGCGTACAGGAAGGGTCAGCCCTACAGATGAGGATGACAGTTTTCACATTAGGATTCGAACCTCTACCATTTGTGTGGGACCTGGAAACGCTTCAGACTAGGGTAGGGAATGGCCTTAGTTCACGTCAGGGCCAACGATATGACAAGACACGAACTGAGGGTTACGAATATTCCCACTACAGTAGTCAGTACATAAACACCCCTACTGTAGTCACTACATTAACAAGCCCTACAGTAGTCACTACATTAACAACCCCTACAGTAGTCACTACATTAACAACCCCTACAGTAGTTACTACATTAACACCCGTAGTTACTACATTAACACGCCCACGGTAGTTACTACATTAACACCTCTACAGCAGGCACTACATTAACAACATTACAGCAGTCTCTACATTAACACTCCTACAGCTATTGGGTTGTTAATGTGTTCAGTAGACTTGGACCTGTTACCCGATATAGACTACACCTCGTCTCTACACCCAGCAGACCTGGACTTGTGACCCGGAAGCACACAACACCCCCATCTCTACACCCACCAGACTTGGACCTGTAACCCGGAAACACACAACGCCCCATCCCTACACCCACCAGACTTGGACCTGTGACCCGGAAACACACAACACCCCATCCCTACACCCACCAGACCTGGACCTGTGACCCGGAAACACACAACACCCCATCCCTACACCCACCAGACTTGGACCTGTGACCCGGAAACACACAACACCCCATCCCTACAGCCACCAGACTTGGACCTGTAACCCGGAAACACACAACGCCCCATCCCTACACCCACCAGACTTGGACCTGTAACCCGGAAACACACAACACCCCATCCCTACACCCACCAGACCTGGACCTGTGACCCGGAAACACACAACACCCCATCCCTACAGCCACCAGACTTGGACCTGTGACCCGGAAACACACAACACCCCATCCCTACACCCACCAGACTTGGACCTGTGACCCGGAAACACACAAAACCCCATCCCTACACCCACCAGACTTGGACCTGTGACCCGGAAACACACAACACCCCATCCCTACACCCACCAGACCTGGACCTGTGTCCCAGGGAGGGTAGGCGTCTGCCGCCTGGCGCCAGGATAGCCTGACATTCTTCACGGACCTGGCCAGTATCACTATGCCAGGTCATACCTCTGGCGGGTGGCCTTGGGTGTGGGTGTGGAAGGGACAGGCGTCGGTGTGGGTGTGGTTAGGAGAGGCGTGGGTAGGACGGGTGTAGGTGTGAGAGGGACGGGTGTAAATGTGAGAGGGACGGTTGTAGGCGTGAGAGGGACGGGTGTAGGCGTGAGAGGGAGGGGTGTAGGTGCGAGTGGGACGGGTTTAGGTATAGGTGCGGGTGTGGGTTCTCGGTGTAGGGTGGATGTAGGTCAGGGCGGAATCCTGCCAACACCACAGAAAACGGCAATTTTCGTATCCAAACAAGGACTCGAACCCGGGTCCATGAAATGCAGACGCTGTCGGCTCTCCACTCCACCATGAGTATTGATAATCAGTTGATTATGTTGATGATGTGAGAGTATGAGGAAGCGATCGTACCACTAACGCAGGGCCTGGCCTGGGAATACGTCGAAAATATACAATGAAATCTGTTGATAGCCTACAACAACATGGCGGGACTGTATGAGATACAGTAGGGTCGGGACTGTATGAGATACAGTACTGTATCTTGTAGGGAGGTGAGTAATACCAGTATTTACTGAACCTAGAGAACGTGTGAGAACATATGGTTAATCCCAATTGCTTCTGCTATAACTCGAAGGCAATACTGATCCTATGACGGTGCACAATGTCTACAGTTTAAGGCTTTGTTGTGTTTTCTGATGCGTGTGTTTTGGTCGATACCAGCACGACCTTTGGCCCGACGGGCACGATGGGATGACAATTGAATGGTACGACCCTGGGTCACGATGGCCTGGTCTTACACGTCACCCCTCCGGGTCAGGTCAAAGACCCAAGCATCATACCCCAAGAGTGGTCGTGATGGTGGAAGGTGTTGGGGTACTGTGGTACAGGAGGCATTCCACCGTCATAGGAAGGGTTTTGAATACCTTGTTCGAAAAAAATATGAGAGAAAATTAAAGATGTACTTCCAGCTCTGGATTGGCACTCAAATGGCCTCATACATGCATTGTTTTTATAAAGATTTTTCAGTGTATTTCAACAGAGACTTGACTTCACGTAATCCCATATGGTATATATATATATATATATATATATATATATATATATATATATATATATATATATATATATATATATATACATATATATATATATATATATATATATATATATATATAGGGACCAAAGTTTTCTCGATGCTCCTCTGATCAGTTCGGGTGTGTGTCAAACTTGCGTTCGAGTAGTACAGGTTATTAAAGACTTGTCTACTGTCATCTTGATTGTGTCTCTTGCTCGCCATCCATAGGACATCTGAACAGAGCGTTGAGTGATGCTGAGTCTTGGGGGTCGATACTGCCCTTTTTCTACAGACGACAGAACTGTTGATTACGTTGGTGTTGATCTACAGTCCTTCACAGGTGTCGTGCCATTAGGGTAAGATATCTAAGTGCAGAGATCATGTCTTCCAGGACTACCCATATGACTGGCAACGGGTCTCCCCTCGTCTGCCCTGATGACTGGCAACAGGTCTCCCCTCGTCTGCCCTGCAGGAAGTATAAGAAAAGTCGTTCCCGTCCATCGTACAAGTCCTGACTCTCGACGGAGTGAGTGGGTGGATGAGTGGGTGGGTGGAGCCTGTGGCAGGTCCTGGGATATTCTTCAGCTCAGTTGTATCGCTCTGCTCGGAAGGTGTTGCCGGGACCGTACATAAGCGTTGTCCAATGTGTCTTTATCGGTTCTTATCTCCTCCCATCTTGGTTTGTGAAGCCTAGTCTGCCATATGCCTGAGGAGGCGAAGGTTCCTCTCTTCCTCTCGCTGGTGTTCAGGTCATGTGACTAACAGTGTCATTGAGATGTTCTAACGTTATCTCCTTCAGGAGAGACTTGATGTTTCTTTTACGTCCTGCCTCTTGTACGAGTCTCTATTCTCTACCTTCCCCCATGTCATTATCAAAGAACAATTTAACTCTCAGGCGATTGTAGGGCTTCTGTCCCGTTATCGCTCGTGAGTAGTTTCTACAGACGACATTTTCATACCTCTGGTAATACTTTAAAAAACAGGTTGTCATCTCTGTCAGACATGAGGATAAGATAGGTGCAAGGACTCTACCCTGCGGAACACACCACCTCACCTCGGCCAAGCCAGACACCAAGTTTACACTGTGTTGTGATGTGTACTTCGGGACGTTGTACAATTATCGTAAGCACTTGACTTGTTATTTGCATTTCGGTGTAATTTGTGTCCTATTTATCAGCTTGACCTTAAGTCTTAGTGTGTGTGTGTGTGTGTGTGTGTGTGTGTGTGTGTGTGTGTGTGTGTGTGTGTGTGTGTGTGTGTGTGTGTGTGTTCCGCATCAGCGTCTATCTTATGTCTAGAGCCTCCCACAATCTTGTTAGAGCCACTGAGCAGAGAAGAGAGAGAGAGAGAGAGGAGAATGATATTCCCCGGCATGAAGCTGTGTTGTGTAGATTGTTTCATTTTATGACGTCTCGCAACTTGCCTGGTGGAACTCACTCAAAATGGTCATGTGTGAGCTTCGTGCTGTTGGTCGCCAGGCGTCTGGACTGTTTTGCTCGTCTCGTTACTGAGTGAGGCAGTGAGAGACGCCTTCTTAAGGATGGAACGAGGGGCTAGAGAGCACTTAGTGCCTATTTCCACTGTGTTTTTGCACCTCTCTTTGATGGTAGGAGTTTAAGGAGCTCGGAGCAGACTCCCTGGACGAGCTGGCAATGTTTACAACCCCTCGATGTCTGATGATGTGGTGGCCATCGAATCACTATTCAAGGCGAGGTCAATACGATTGTTTATCTTTATGGTCATCATCTCCACTGTGAACAGTGATCCACTCTGCTGTCTCTTTACTCCCAACTGGGTATGTTATATCTTCTGCCACTAGGGGGGCCTATAGCACCCCAGTTCCTCAATCGGAATTCTGTGTATTGATAGAATGAATATCTATTTCGTTCTCTCATCAGTTTTTGATTTATTTCTGGGTTTCGTGTGATATTCTAAGCTATGGTCAATCAATGCCACTTGTTTTGCGTGGTATATTATCGCTGACCGAAGTGAGTTGCTGCCATTTAAGAAGGTCTTCTATTCATATCGTTATTCTGTCGTGGGGATGGGACAATGTGTGTGTGTGTTCCAACTGTTGCATCTGCCTTTATGGTTGGCCTCACCAGGTGGTCCGTCTGTGTTACTAATGAATAAGACCTCCTGTTGGTCCTCCCAGTGGTCTGTTGTGGAGTCCATCCCACTGAATATATTCACGGATCAACGTGAACACCTTCAGTGCCGTGGTGGTGCCTAGAATGGCTTGGTATGAGGAGCTGACTCGCGTCAGGTGGTTAATATACTTCACAAAAAATGCGTCTGTGGTCTGCCCGACTGCCCTCACCTTCGGGGCGCCACTTCCCGGGCCCCGTCGGGACTAGACCATCCTCATCAGCACCACAGAGCTAATCACTGCTACAGCTGGTGTTCAGATAACACGAGTTAATGAACTGGATTATGACCGTGTCGCTGGCGTACTGAAGGTCGTCAGCTTCGCTCTGTCCATGAGGCAGGTCTATACTGTGACGGTTTCTTGAGGGATCGGAGGTGTGAAGGTACGTTGGAACTCTAATATCACTTGTGCTCTATGTATAGAGCACCTTCTCTATCACACTCAGGCCTATCCTGGCTCACGTAGAGTAGGGGCTGCCTCTCCCACCCCTAACACCTCCTCCTGATAGTGTTGGAGAGACGTCTGTGTACCCCCTTCGGAGCTTCAAGGAATGTGGTCCACTTTCAACACTTCCCTACTGTATGAATCTTTATGATCAATCCTAAACAGCCTGTGTGCTCTCCAGATTTAAAGATTCTGACACGCTTCCATCTGGCGCCCAGTTAGCCGGGCATCATGTCCCGTTTACCTTAAAAATTTTGCCTTCGAGGTCATCTTGCTATCTTCCTATGGCCTTACCTCCGACCTCCTCCAAATCAAACCTTCGGACCTGCAGAGGGCAGCATTGCCACGCTTCAGTCCCATCTGTCATCAATTACCCGAGGCCCACAGCCAGTGATAATGACCCGAGGTCCCTCGTCCCTTACACCCACGTTTATCCTAGCACCTCCGGCACAGTTATCACGGCTTAATTAGACCCCGTCAGCCGCCGCCCACCGTACGGTAGGGCCAGGTCGCCTGGCGTTGCTCCTGCTGTATATGGTCTTCCGGGCAAGTCGGCTGCGTGCTGGCCGTCAGGGGGCCAGACTGGTTTGTTCCTCTGTTTTCTTGGGTTAATGATGAGTTCCTCTCTTTTTTTGCCCCCACGGAGAGACAGCGGTCCCGGTGTCAACAATCATTGCAAGTGTTGTCAGATGAGGAGATTGTAGACTGGTGGTAACTACTGTGGACTGGAGGGGGGGCAGCCACTGTGGACTGGGGGGCAGCCACTGTAGACTGGGGGCAGCTACTGTGGACTGGGGGGCAGCCACTGTGAAGTGGTGGCAACTACTGTGGACTGGGGGCAACTACTGTGGATTGGGGCAGCTACTGTGGATTGGGGGCAGCTACTGTGGACTGGGGACAGCCATTGCGGTCTGGAGGCAGCCACTGTGCACTGGAGGCAGCCACTGTGGACTGGGGGCAGCCACTGTGGACTGGGGGGAAGCCACTGTGGACTGGGGGGAAGCCACTGTGGACTGGAGGCAGCCACTGTGGACTGGGGGCATCTACTGGAGACTGATAGCAGCGGCTGCCACTCACCAATAACAACGTAACACATTCACACGTCGCCTGTGGTACTGCAGTCTTATGAACCAGAGATATCAGCGCTCGAGGCCTCCTCTCTCCTTCCCTACTCCTGATGGCGCATCTTACACCAGATGGAACCTCCCCTTTGTCTCCAGCAACACACGGCGAGTCCTCACATCCCTGGCTATCTGATGAATCCCAACAATCGTTGCCACGCTGCGTCCCGTCCACCTGACTCAAGACAGACCTGGTCCGCTGATCACAACCTGGCCCACTGACCCGAACTGAACCATATGTTACCTCCTGGCCCACACCTGGTGTGTCCCACCAGCGTGAGCCTGGTGAAGCCCAGCGGCCGCTCGCACTGACAACACCTCGACACTAGACCAGCGTCATAACACCATGTTCATCCCGAAGTGCACAGCGTCACGTCAGGTATTAAGTCAGTCGCCTTCTTCACCGGATGCGTCTCCTCCACCTTCCGTGTTACCTGTACTACACTCCTCTGATTCCATGGTTCCCATTTTCTGTATTCATTTGGTCTTTTCTCTTTCTGGTTCCAAACCTATGGTACGTTCTTGATCCTCCTCCTGAGACTGGTTAATTAAGGCCACTCGTCTACATATTCTTGAACTATGTTTTTCCTATCTTTTCTCTTCCTTCTTCATCAACACACGTCTTTCTATTCTTCTTATTTTTCGCTTTTTTCTCAGATTTCTTCGTCTTTTATTTACACTTCTACTCCTTGCCCGTCGCCCTGCCGTCCCTCTATATCTTTCGTTCCCTGCGTCTCTCCCTCCTCCACCACTCCCAGTGCCGTCAGGTCGCCATATCCACTCTCCCTCTTCTTCTCGTTCTTGTTTTCCCTCTCTTTCTCATCCAACCTCTCCCACCAGCCCCTCCTACCAGGCCACGGCATCACCTGCCTCACCAACCTACCCCACACACACACACACACACACACGCTGGTCTTACCCCGTCTGGTGCCCCGTCAAGGCCACCACAAAACCCCTCAGGCTATGGCAAGACGGACGTACGAGTGTCAGATCTTAGATGTGAGGGTCGCGACCACGTCCGGAGCTTGAAGTTTAAGGGTCGAACTTCGGTGTATCACCCGCGCTTATGTGCCTACGGTCCAGTCTTCTAATGACTGTGGAGCAGTCGATCTAAGCGGCTGGGGAGTTAATCCTTGTGGGTCACGACGTGTTCTGGTCTCTTTTCGAAAAGCCTCTCGCATTCGAGGACGACTTTTGACATAGAGGATCTGAGCTTACAGACCACCAGCAGCAGCAGCACGGCTTACCTCACAGACGCTGATGGTGTGGCCTCAGATAATCTCCCATAAACCTCCACCTCACTCATGACTCCCTCATTCTCTCACACCCAGCAACACCCCCGAGCAACGTCCCGGGCAACAATGGGACTTCTTCCTCATGTTTCCCCCAACACCCCTGTATAACACCTTGTCTTCTCCTTCCACTTACTTCCTTCAAAATCAACACCTCCTCCTCCTCCTCCTCCTTCGCTACTCCAAGATTAGTCTCTTCCTTCCTCACCTTCCTCCTCCTCTTCCTCAAACATCCCGTCCCTTCCATACACCAAGTTCCCTCGTGTTTACCTCCGCCTGACTCACTAGTGTCCCGCACCCCTGTGGACACAGCCTGAACCAGTGTTACACCGAGGCACCAGGTGAACTAAAAGGTTAGTCTCCCTCTGACGTCCAAGAGAAACAGAAAACGGGTGAAATATCACTTAAGATTCTCAGAAAGTCGTCTACTGACATCTACGACGTTTACAGACATCTACGACGTCTACTGCCATCTACGACGTCTACTGCCATCTACGACGTCTACTAACATCTGCGTCATCTAACATTTGCGTCATCTACTTACTCCTGCGTCATCTACTAACACCTACGCCGTCTACCAACACCTGCTTCGTCTACTAACATCTGCGTCATCTACTAACAGTATGTCGTCTATCAACACCTACCACACCTACTAACACTTATATCTACTAATACCTACGTCGTCTACTAATTCAGTCTGGAGTCAGTAGGCTGCAGGTTCACAAGCATCCTGTGTGGACCATGACTTAATACCCCCTCCCCCCACTACATCCTCCGTTGACCCATCTATCCACTCATCCATCCACCCCATCCCGCCCCTCATCAATCCATCCATCTCTCCTTCCTTTCCTAAAAACCCATCTCGTTTATCCATCACTTTCTCTCTCTTTCCTTCCGCCTCTTTATCTACCTTTTCCCCCCATCTAACTATCCTTTTCTCCATCAGTCCATACACGCGTCTCATACTCCCTACCGCGCATCAATCCTTCTTAAATCTATCCATCTATTCCTCCATCCCTCCCTTTCCCCTTCCTCCATCCACCTATCCCTGCATTCTTCTCAACAATATATCTATTCCTCCGTAGCTCCCTTCCTTTCTCCATCCATCCCTTGCTTCTATCCCTTCCCCTTCCCTTTTAACACCTTTTCTTCCCATCGTCTATCCCTCAACCCATCCCCACACATCTTTCTCCTCGACCTGTCAGCTTCCTCCTCCTCATCATCATCATCATCATCCATCTCCCTCTCTCTATCTTTCCTCCTCTCGTTTCTTTACCCATCGACTATAATCCATCACCCTTCCATCTCTATCTCTCTCCTTAATTCACCCTCTCTCTCTCTCTCTCTCTCTCTCTCTCTCTCTCTCTCTCTCTCTCTCTCTCTCTCTCTCTCTCTCATTCCATTCCCCTTATCCTCCCGTATAATACACCCAGCCCATCACCTTAAGGCCGAGCCACAACTGCACCACCGTCTTATGAATAACCAGACGTGAAATAAGGGTCCTGGTGTGAATGATCATCGTAGGCGATCAGGCATCGGTAATCATCGAGTAATTACGGAAAATGCGCTCGCGAAATTACCCCTGGTGATGTACGTTAATTAGTACATGTGGCAGTAGTGCGGCAGCCAGGGTCCTGGGCTAAGTACATGGGTGCCTCCCACCGAAGGTCAGGACTTGCATGTAGAAATCGACAGCCTGGGATCCGACAGCTTAGGGTCCGACAGCTTGGGGTCCGACAGCCTGGGATCCGCCAGCTTGGGGTCCGCTAGCCTGGGGCCCACCAGCCTGGGGTCCGCCAGCCTGGGGTCCACCAGCCTGGGGTCCACCAGCCTGGGGTCCGCCAGCCTGGGGTTCGCCAGCCATGGGGCGGCGTGAGGCCAGGGAAGCGAAGGCCGGAAGACCCGTATCCATGACCACCCGGGCTTCCTCCTCCTCCAGCTTTCCTATCTCTCACTGCCCCTTACCTGGCCTCCCCCCACCACCAACCCTCCACCTACCACTCCCTCACCACCAACCCTCCATCTAACACTCCCTCACCACCAACCCTCCACCTACCACTCCCTCACCACCAACCCTCCACCTACCACTCCCTCACCACCAACCCTCCACCTACCACTCCCTCACTACCAACCTTCCACCTACCTCTCCCTCACTACCAACCCTCCACCACTCCTTCACGACCAACCTTCCACCTACCGCTCTCTGACCACCAACCCTCCAGCCCTCCCTCGCCACCAACCCTCCACCCCTCCCTCGCGTAAATGTCATTCCTGTTACCATCTTTTCGTCTGTTTGTGGCATGATTTCCTCGTTTCATAAGCCACACCCTTCCACAATGCTAGGGCGGTACTGTTTACGCAAAATTTTGATGTGTCGTTAATTCGTGAGGCGTCTTTCTACTCACTCAATGCTCACTCATACTTTTTTTACTCAGTGGACCGCATTTATCCATTATTTCGCGCATGAACCTTCCTCTGTACACAGACGACCAATACTGGATGTGATTCTGGATTGTATTCTTTGCACAGACAAATAGAGGATGAGTTTAGGTTCATTTCTGTTTAAAATGCACATTTCTATTTCTCTCGCTTTTACCTAATGATTTTTTTTTTCTATTTACTTTGTCGCTGTCTCCCGCGTTAGCGAGGCAGCGCAAGGAAACAGACGAAAAAATGGCCCAACCCACCCACACACACATGTATATACCTAAACGTCCATACACGCAAATATACATACCTATACATTTTGCCGATTTTTTACTTTGCAATTTTTACCTAAAGGGCTTCCCCCCCCATATACACACACTAGCGGGGGCAATGTGGAGAGATCAGCGCCTTCAGTTGTGATGGCTGGTGGTTCGAACAGCGTCGCTTCAAGTTCTCAACAGTTCCGTGCACATGATACCAACACCAAACCCTGTTATATTTGTTCGACCACACCTGAAAATTTTCTGACCTCACTGGCAACAAACAGAGGTCTAAAACAGATATACTTGCTTTGCTGGTGGCAGACAGAAGCATAAAACAGGTGTATTTACTATACTGGTAGCAGACAGGGGCATAAAACAAATGTATTCATTATACTGGCAGCAGACAGAACCATAAGACAGGTGTACTCACTATACTGGCAGTAGACAGAGGCAGGTGACAGGTGTACTCACCATACTGGCAGTAGACAGAGGCAGGTGACAGGTGTACTCACCATGCTGACAGTAGACAGAGGCAGGTGACAGGTGTACTCACCATACTGACAGTAGACAGAGGCAGGTGACAGGTGTACTCACCGTACTGGCAGTAGACAGAGGCAGGTGACAGGTGTACTCACCGTACTGGCAGCGGGAACCGTAGAAACCTCTCGGACAGATGCAGCGGTTGTAGACGCAGCGGCCACCGTTGTAGCAGAAGATGCGGCCACACGCAGCTGTAATCAGACAGGTGAACAATGTCACCTGGAGTATGGATCGAACCAGACCCATGCTGGCCACACCTGCACCACACACCTGTCCTCACAGTTTACTAACTACACTTGTGGCTACTGGGGTCTCGTATCATTATTATCTGATTAATTCAGTTTAATTTGTTCTGTTGTTGTGACAGAGGAAAAACCATATCTTTAAGGCACAGAAAAAGTATATATACACTTTCATTCGTACAGAACTATGGTCATAAAACACACTTTTAACATTCTTTTAGTAAGTGCCACTCTAGTTTGGTCCAAAGGTACTGTTCTCATGTTCTATAAATCACCCCCTTCTAACTCTAAGTTCAAAAGTGTCTCACAAAACAGCACAATCAGTGAACACAAACTGTATTCTTCACATTATTTCTCATCCGCATCGCGTGCTTCTCTTCCATATTTGATAGGCAGAAGTGTGCGTTCTGTGCTTGTATCATGTTGCTCCAGCAAAATGAACGCATCCAATTATTCCAGATGTGTATCTGAAATGCTTATCATGCCTTTCTGAGCGGACTGATAACTGTTTTTCATACGTTTCTTTTCTTCGTGTTATATTGGCGGTAATTAGCATTACGACCCTCGTATAGTGAAGGTGTGTTTGATCTGACCCTTATGAGTCAGGTCAAACAGATATTTCGTAAAGGCCAAGTGGTGGTGGTGGTGTTGAGAGCGTAGTGAGTAGCGAAGGTCAAAGGGCAAGTGTATAGTGAAGATGGTGTTTGCGCTGGCCCTCGAGGCTGTAGTGAAGATGCGTCTGTGACGGGCGGAGCGACGCTACGTCTGTCGAGGGTGGAGTAAATTTTTTTTTAGGTTTACACCAAAGGGTGTAGTGAAGATGAGTCAGGTGGTGTCCCCTCCGTAGAGAACACGATAGTGAGTGATTGTACAGGAGGAGGCGAAGTGCATCTGCACGAGAAATACGCGTTCCCCTTATCGTAAAGTTTCTGGAAATGAGAAAACTGGAGTAGCAACATCTGTGTATTATCATTAGCAAGTCAGTCAGTCAGGTGTGTGTGAGTGTGTGTGTTGTGTGTGTGTTTTGTGTGTGTGTGTGTGTATGTCTGTGTGTATGTGTGTGTGTGTGTGTGTGTGTTTGTTTCAGCGCTCCCTTTTCGTCCACCTTAAAAGGAGAAAAACATTTTGGGTGTCAAATCAAGCGCGTCTTCCACCGCCCCAAACCCGACCTGGTGAAAGGCGCCGACGATCGGGGACCAATCCTGAGGACCTAGTGGGAATGGCGTTCCCTCAGGTGTAATTAAGGTTCCCCAGCACTAGCATCATAACACACACACACACACACACACACACACACACACACACGTGTGTGGTGTGGGTCCCGCGCTTGCCACCCCTCGTTCACTTGGGGTAAAAGTTCCACCAATCGAGGTTTGTATATTTTCATGTCCGAGTCTTCGATAAGGGACAAAATGTCCTCACAGAGACGAGGCATTACAGGGCTAAGTGGATAGAGAAGGAAAGAAGGAAGAAAAAATAATCTTAAAATTTTCGAGGAGGTGCAAAATCTTCCTAAAAAAAAAAAGAAAATAGAATAAAAAGACATGAGAAGGTAAAGAGTTCCAGAATTTAGCGGCGTGGGAAAGGAAGCAGGTATCACAACGGCACACCTTTGGACTGGCGACGGTCACAGAGTACCCATGTGACGCTGTACGGCGCGGAGCAACCGGTAGTGCAGGACTATACCCAGAATAAGAAGCCAGTGTCTTTTTTTTTTTTTTTTTTACGAGAGCTGAGACAACGCGGCAACTGGGCAAGTGAATGCCCAAATCAAGGCCATCTCATCAACTCTCTCTCTCTCTCTCTCTCTCTCTCTCTCTCTCTCTCTCTCTCTCTCTCTCTCTCTCTCTCTCTCTCTCTCTCTCTCTCTCTCTAAGCCAGGTACGCATTCTAACAACCATCCTCCTTAAGGAGGATGAACAGTTGGGTTTAACTGTGGACCAGCTGCCGCTGCCAGGATTCGAACTCAAGTGGACTCGCCCCCCCTTGGCAGCCCCGTGAACTACCTCACAGGAACGCCACCCGCTACAACACGGGGGTATATGTATCATAATCGTATTTTGACGTCAGAATAATGATTTTAGTTCAAGGACATGTATGCCCTGGGGGGGGGGGGGTGTTGTACCCTGTTCAGTAGCATCCAAGAGTACTCCAGGAGTAGTAGGATCCGGAGTGAGCCACGGGAATCGTACTGTTAAACCTCACAAGGAATCAAGACAGAAATGTGAGGAGGAAAACGACAGAAATTATCTACACACGGATGCGGTAGACGGAGGCTTATATCAAGTGGACAGAGATGTAGACGAAAGCAATAAATAATGTATTTTGGAGATAGATATATTTATCACAACATGAAAACGTTTGGTAATGGAATATTACAAAAACAACAACGAAAAGTCCCAGAATCCTTTCCACTGAGTCAAGCGCCATTCCACAAAGCAGCAGGAACTGAACACTCTCCTGCCGATGACCTGGGCGCCGCACGAGTCGCCTGTCTCGTTAAATCTCAACGGTAAGTCCTCCTGCAGGTGGCGGAGGAAGGGCGCCAGCCACGGCAACAGGTTTTTACGGCCGGCGGCGGAGGGAGGCGCGCACACGTCATCCGCCAGTTTATGTTTCTTTAACAGCGCAGGTCTCGAGGCGGAGCCGTGGTGACTAAGGTCTTGGGGACAAGGGAGGCACGGATGACGTACTGCGGCCTGGCTTAGCACCAGCAGACGTTAGGAGGGATGATCAGCGATCCTTAGCACCAGCATGATGATGGCTTCGCCTGCAGTGAGCAGTGTCTCCCACTGGTACACTCGCGTCCTCCTTCCCTCTACCTGACGTGTCCCGTCAGGTGGCCTATGGGCCTCAGCGATCCCTCCTCCGCACTACAGCTGCCGCCCTGCCTTCCCCCAGGACCAGCGTGCACCCCAACACCTACCTGCAGCTCTGGTAGTTCCAGAGCCTCCCCGGGACATACTTCTTGACCTCACTGCTTTCCAGAACCGACCGCTGGAACGCAAACAGATTTCGCCTTAACTGAACTCAAGAAGAAAGAGAAAATATCAAACTAGCAACGGCTGACGTCAACATTTCGTTTCGTGCAATGACATTAACGTAATTATAATCATAAGGTGTTTCAAGTATGTGCCAATGTACGTCTATCCGGCGTGCAACAAGACTCCTGCAACAGTCTGTTGCGCCATTTACCATTCAGTATATACGAAAAACTTCTCTTGGGGAGAGAACACGTGCAACAGAGGGCATAAGGGTTGCAACAGGTGATTCACAGGGGACAAAACACATGCAACACTGGCCACCAACAGACGTGCTCCAGGAAGATATCGATCACATCCTCGCCTTCTGCTGCTATGACAGCGCCATCACCTGAGGAAGGGAGGTGGTTGCTGGCGCCCCAGTGTGAGCCGGGCATTCCCTCGGTCCTCGGGCCACACACCCTGGTCATAAACAGTTCACAAGGTGTGTGATCTGTCAAGTCCTACCCTCCAGGGCCCACTAAACCTCCCTAGCGTCACAACACAAGCAGGTGATCGCCCTCACCTGAAGGTTAACTAACCAAGATGGTCTGTGTTGTCGGTACGTGATCCAAGTCCATGTCGGGTGTCGCCATACGTCACGAATCGTTCACTTGAGGAAAATATGAACACGCAACAGATGTAGAGCTTTTATGTTAGATCTCTATTCTTTCTCTGTTGTGCCAGCAGGAGCAAGTGTGTTCGAAATATGGAGAATCTATTGGTGGGAGTCAGAATTTGACTTAAGAGATTCGCCGTGCCACTCACTCCCACACACGTAGCCCAACACTAAAGGTTTATAGATGAGGACGACTACTGACCCATTATGAAGACTGTACGCTACAGTTGTGAAGAATCAGATTACCAACAGGAATAAGTTTCGTCATCGCAAATATCTTTTTGTAGCCTAAATTCTAAATCTGCCACAGGAGTCTTTAATTTGCTGCACATATTTCATACAAATTAAAACTGAAAAATTTTCAGATACAGAAATTTCACACACTACATATGAATAAGAATTCATTTATTCAGTCATCTTCTACAGGACCCACCTTGGGTGCCCCTATACAGCAGATTACCATGGGTCCCATGTAGATCATGTAGATCTGGGGGAGTCAAATACCCACTGGCCTCTCCTGATGTCGAACCCTGGACGGCAACCAGCACGTGCAACATGGGAAGAGTAAACCTCGGATGCTACCAGCTATACCCACCAAGATAATAAATAATAAATGAGCTAATTTTCATTTATCAAACTCAGACAGGAGAATCAGGTTGATGGAGCGAAGAGGGAAAATGCCTTAAGCAAGAGATGGATGAGGCAAATGTTGCTCTCTGTTGCCCAGGGGAAGACTTGAACTAGCATATATCTGGAGGCCACAAGACACCAGCAGAGGGTAAAAGTAAATGGTCTCTGCTTCACCTCCAGTCCCGTCAGGTGGCATACACGATCCGTAATTTCTAAGGGTTCCAATCTCAAATCTAATTCCCTTTCGTTACACTAACATTAGCTTCGGATGTAAAGCGTCTCCGGGTTATTTGCTCCTACGTTCTCGTCCTTAGACGAAATATGGGACACAAGCAGACACAGACGCGTCAGATGAGAACACACAGACGCCTGGGTTGCGACGCCATGCCCAGTTATATACATATAGCGGGGCGTTGAAGATAGAAAGGACGTGGGTTCTCTGTAGGCTTCAGGTCAAGACTCGAGTCAATGCCTCCCACGCAGGCTCAGCCCCTCTCTGCCGTGCCCAGTGTGAGCATGGCTATCAGTGTCCTTCTCTACACATCCCATTGCTCGGCTGGCTCTTGGTCAGCCATTACCCGCCACAGCAACACGCCTGGCTCCACTGTGCGTGGCGCACCGCTCCCATACAAGGATTTACGACTTATCGAGTATTCCCGCCCGAGGCCGGCCGGCACAGTGACGTCACGGCTCCCCGCGGCCTCAACACCATCCCTACACAAGAGGACTAAAGCCTCTCGAAATGTACGAGCCGTCCAGCCCAACTCTCATGGCCCAGTCAAAGGAGGGCTACTCAAATGGACTGACTGCTAACCAAAATGGGAGGGAAGGGAAGACATATGTCAGGGGGGAGCCTTTTCGAGCCGGGTTCAAGTGAAAAGCAAGGTTCCTCAGGACTCATTGCTGGGACCATCACGATTTCTGATCCACGTAAAGTCAAGCAAGTCGGATTGATATCTGATACAGTTTGCTGATGATGCTTATACTAAGAGATAAATGCGTAGCAACAGGGACTACGAAACACTGCAGAGACCTAGAAAGGATGCAGGAATATTTGGACAAATATAATGAACCTTCGTCCTAGGATATGTCCAATCACTAAGACAGGCAGCGATATGAATACATTATACGGCAAGTATCATATCGGAGTTCATCAGGTTTCACGAGTCGTACTGTGAGGTAGACCTCGAAGCTGACATCACGCCGAATCTGTCTCCAGAACATCATGTGAGAAGGATCGTGAGGGAGGGAGGCAACCTATATGCTGGTCATTGTTCAAAACTGTCTTCAAGTACGTGGATGTTTGGGAAGATATACATGACGTGCACTTGGCATATGTTGCAACACTCTGGTCTCCTCACTTGAGTTGCCACAGGGAAATGCGACAGAAATGATACCAGAGCTGAGTGAAATGTACTCCGAAGGGAGGAGGAGGGAACTCTCTATCTACCTACTTTGGAGGAAAGGATAATAAGTTGAGACACGATTACTACACATAAAACTCCACAGTGGCAATGAGGACGTTCATATTTGACAGTTTCTTTGAGGTTTAAAGAGACTCCAGAGCCAAAGGACACAAGTGGAAGTTCAGCAAGACACGCATCTTCAGAGATGAGAAGAATTCCATCAGCAGTTAAGTTGCGGACACAATGGAACAAGCTGGACGAGGTAGGAATGAGCGCCAACACCACTGGAACGTCCACGACCATATATAACAAAGTGCGAGGATAATAGGATGGTGACCGACACCCGAGTATAAAGCAGGCAATAACAGTTGTGAGGGAACGTGACGTGCCATCTGGCGATCCCACGTCTTACGTCGCGTATCTCACCACTGTGTTTGTAAACACTGCTTGTCTGTTCAGCTGAGTGGTCGAGCTGCATCAGTTTAATTCCTTTAAAAGAAAAAAAAAATAAACCCACAAGTGATTAAAGCAAGTTTAAATTTACGATCTAACTAGGCTTAACTTCAACATTTTCTATGCATTAGATTGTTCAGGAGTAATGTGACAGGACACTTTGATAACCGTAAATACTTCAAGACATTCACTCATCGTGACATACGTCTCTTGTGTCATTCATGGGATTATTCATCTCAGTCTAGCCACAAAGGTGAAGCGGTGTTCCCGCTTCCCTGGCAAGAGCATTTAACTTGTCACTATGTTTCTTGATGTCGCGTCGTTATCTGCCTGGCATTTGTCATCGCTGCTACCAGCTCCAGATGTGTAGGTAACTTCCGATGTTTTTCCCTTTGTCGACAATGTTGCAGGGGTCACGTCATGGTCCCTGACAACAGGGTTCGGCTGCATGTTGGTGGTGAGGTGGCCAGGATGGTAACTACGGACGTGTCATGGTCTGTACGACTGGCTGGGTCTTCACAGCAACACTCACCTTCACCATCGCAGTAGCACTTACCCCACCGTTCCCTGTCCCTCGCACCACCGCCGCTGGGAATATATCACTGCGCCTTGCATGACACAATGAGTTAGTTGAACCACCCATCCCAAAATGGTCCTGTGGGTCTATCTTACCTCATCCTGCACCAGGACCTATGCGTACATCAGGCGCAGTTAGGAAGCTATATGGTTCCAAGCGACTCTCGCTCTTTAACGTTAGTCTGTACATCGACCTCATCACCTGCAATAAAGAGTGAACTGTGCTGGTGTGTGTGTGTTCTCTCTGCGCTCCCGTCCTGACAGGGCAGTTCGGAGGTATGTGCAAATGATCAAAGGATCGGAGGTATTCATCGGTCCTGCGTCAGACGCTTGTGAGTACAATACTATAAAGTGATATACATTTGCGATGCGAACCATTCTGATATAAACACAGGTATTAAAAGATTCAATGGTACTGGGCGCTACCCTTCTGATATAAACACAGGTATCAAAAGATTCAGTGGTACCGGGCGCTAAGCAGATGACTGAGAAGCGTTCGTTCAGTGCTAAGAAAACGCACCCACGCAAACACACACACCTCACATGGTAACTGCACTGGCACCACCAGCACTTACGTTGGGATCTCTCGTATCACAGTTACGTGCTTCATCGGGCGGAAGACGCACATTTACTGCGACGCACATTTACATGCATGGCAGTCCATTCGCCAGCCACACCCTGGCTGCAGCAAATAGAAGAGTCTTATCCACAAGGAGTTAGTCTTGTGCTGCCGTTCATCTCCCTGATCTAGTGTCCCGGGCGTCTCAAGACCTCTGGTCGCCTCAAAGAGTGTTTACGTGTTATCACAAAGGGTGCGATACGGCGAGTGAGCAGAGGAAGGACAGCACACGCGATGTGCGATTCCCTGACGCATTCCGTCTCAAAACTACGATTCGCTGACTTATACGAGAAAACACATTCGTCAACATAACGTCATGAATATAATGCCATGATAAGTGTATAACACGCGCCGTCATCGCTGCAGCAGCCGCCCGGAGCCTCTCTGCTCCTGACGCAGCTGACGAACTATTGCAGAGGTTGTGACGTTTTACCGTCTATCTACCGTGGCATCACGGGCACGTATACAACCAACCATCTTCCCTCAGAGCCATGAATTTGGACGCGAGCAAAAATACCTTCATCTTTCGGAGTAGTCATTGCTCTGAGTGTCGTGTTACGTAACTCGGAACCTCCGCCCGTCGTAACTCTGAGCTCCGCCCGTCGTAACGCCAGAAGCCATGGAGAGGGAGCTACGCCCAGGAGACGACGACACACACACACCCTAGCATTACTGGTGATGCGTCCTCTGCCTCACACACAGGGGTAACCACCGCTTGGTTTACTTGAAGCTATAGTACCCCTGGCCACACCACAGGCCACCCCGTCTCATCCCAAGCCTAGGAGACACTGAGGTAGGCCACACCTTGCCGTCAGCAGCCTCGCCTACACTGACACTCACCCCCTCACTCACATTCCCTCACACACGACCTTATCTCCCCTGCCCTACATGGACTAAGGAGGACCACAATGACGCCAACAAAAGCAGGGGAGTGTTCAGTAATGAAAATTATGGCCGGAATCATCAAGCTCTCCTTCAAATGCGTAAAGGGCGTGATGGTTTTCAAGACTGTCGCCTCCGTGAACATTCACATAGCTTTGTCATCATGCCTGAAGCATACTGAATGACGTTCAGTAAGTGGATGAAAGAAAAAAAGAGGACGAAAAAACGTCTGATTTTCAGGAATGTTTATGATTTTAGCTCCGCAACAAATCCGTCATGCCCGCGACGCTGCTGAGGGAAGGGTGGGGAGTGTCTCAACCAGTTAGGGCACGAGTCCTCCCCCTGTACAACACGATCCCCCACATTTACAGAGAGAGAGAGAGAGAGAGAGAGAGAGAGAGAGAGAGAGAGAGAGAGAGAGAGAGAGAGAGAGAGAGCCATTCATACGTGCACTTGAATGCACCACCTTACAATCCACTATCATGAGACAGAGACTGACATTCTGAGCATGCGTGCTGTGATGCAAGAAATTCTGATGTTTCTAATTCCTCACAGCTTACTCGGCTGGGAGATAATGAGGCGTTATGACACACAGATTTGGAGAATGATCATTCTACAACAAACACAGTTGCTTGCAAAACTAGACCTGACCAATTTCTTTAGTGCAGAAAAAAATAGATCCTTTATGGATAGGAAGATTTCACATCTAAATCTACAAAGGTAGCAATCAAGATGTTATTACAGACTCAATGCTGTAGCTCGCTAATAGACATAAGTTTTTGACAAGGATTAAACAGTCCCAGTAATGAGTCTGTCTTTTTTTTCCATCATCATCGAATCCAAACTGAAATTGATAACTCACGAAGGAAGTCAAGCCTCTATCCATATATTTCGTGGATAGATGGTCACATTAACCACAGAGGTGTTTTACCTTATGACGTCGTTGTCGATAGACCCTTTCAAATTATACTAGCAGATTCGGGTCATCCGGACCCTAGTCCGCTTGTTCCTAGTGACGACGCGGTTCATTGGTATAACCATTTACCTTCACAGTTTCTCCTCCTCCTAGCTCCCACATTGCCAGCACAACCTTCCCGCTCAACATCATCGTAGCTTCCCGAAGATATATCGCCCCCAGCAGCCAGCAATGTTCATCTGATGAAATGGACGAATTATTGGTAACTATGTAAGGGGGGTAAGTCATCATGCGTGTGGCAATCTTCCCTCGGCGTGTCTGCAAACAGAAGACAGACAGACGACCGTCTTTTCGTAATACAAAAGAGACGACGAAATCTAAAAAGGAAATAAAAAAAGGCGTTTAAGTATGATGGACGGAGGAACATGTATGACTCAGTTCATTCCGAATGACCCAAGATTACAGGACTGGTGCGCAGGTGCAGCTGTGGTGCGCAGATGTGGCTGTGTTGTACAGGTGTAGTTGGTGCGCAGGTTTAGCTATGTTGCGCAGGTGTAGCTGGCGCGCAGATGAAGCTGTGTTGTACAGATGTAACTGGTTCCCTGGTTCAGCTGTGTTGCGCAGGGACAGCTGTGGTGCGCAGGTACAGCTGTGTTGCGCAGGTGTAGCTATTCGAAATAATATAACAAGAAACAGGAAAACCATATATTATGTTCTCTCCCTTACAAGGAAAGACTATATAGCAACACAACCAACGGGGAAGGATGTGTAGAAAGGAAGCCAGACGAAGAATCATGTCCACACTAATACAATCAGCTCCTGATCATATGGTGACGAAACGCATCCCCCCCACCACATCTACAGCTTCTCACATTACAACAGTCACTAATAACTGCTCAACTCGTGCCTGATCAAAGACCTGCTCGTGCTAGCGCGGGAGGAGGAGGAGGAGGGGAGGAAGAGACAGAAGAGTCAGTTGAATAAGAAGGATAGACGGTGAAATTACTCCTGAAGAGAATTTACACTGTCCTTCCCACTTTTCTTGCGTATATATATATATATATATATATATATATATATATATATATATATATATATATATATATATATATATATATATATATATATCTTCGCTCTGTGTGTGTGTGTCTTGTCGGGTCTAATGACTCCCGACTGGCGAAAGGTCGTTAAGACAGAAATGTTAACACACATTCTAAATATTTATTCACAGTCGCCAAAAAAAAAAAAAAAACACCATTACTTATTCTCCAAATATATCTTTCACGACGCCTCATTATCTCCCAGCCAAGGAACCTCTGATGAATTAGAATCATTTGCATTCCCTCACACAGTTTACACGGATCCCAGACACAGAGAGGTATATTAAACATCAAGATTTGTCTGCCAGCGGCCAGTCGCCTTGTATAAGCTCTCTCTCTCTCTCTCTCTCTCTCTCTCTCTCTCTCTCCGATCTCAAGTGAGCCAATGGTTCTTACGTAATGCCTCGGGATTATCTGATGGTAACAAGTGTTGGTTAACTTACACCGCGGGCGGTAGTTCTAACGGGGGGAATCTTCTTTACCGCATTACTATGTCAACACACACACCTACGACCCATTCTCAGTGGCAGATTTTGAATGTGGCACTTGCAGGGGCAGTAGACAGTGTGTGGCCTTACCAGGTGTGTGGTACTACCACTGCTGTGGTCCTGAAGGGCAGTAGACACTGCGTTGCTCTACCAGGTGTGTGGTACGGCCACTGCTGTGGTCCTGAGGGGCGGTAGACACTATGTGGCTCTACCAGGTGTGTGGTACGACCACTGCTGTGGTCCTGAGGGGCGGTAGACACTGCGTGGCTCTACCAGGTGTGTGGTACTACCACTTTTGTGGTCTTGAGGGGTGGTAGACACTGCGTGGCTCTACCAGGTGTGTGGTACTACCACTGCTGTGGTCCTGAGGGGCAGTAGACACTATGTGGCTCTACCAGGTGTGTGGTACGACCAGAGGGGCGGTAGTCACTGCATATGTGTGCGTATAATTTTGTGTAACGCTTTAGCGTATATGATTTGCATCTCATTCACCTGCTTTATGTACGCTGTTCACATGAAGGTGTTGCTGGACTCAGCCTGCTGGTGGCTACAACGCGCTGGAGAGAGGTTACCTTCAGTAAAACCATATCATCGTCAGCAGACGACGAGGACCATCTCGCTCGAGAGAAGGTCATTTCCCCAGCTCCTGAGTGGAGTGCAGTACTGGAGCTGTGGGAACCCTATAAAAAGTGGTTTTGAGGGTTAAATGACCCCTGATCGATGGTCGTACAACAGCCAACGATATGTTACATGAAAAATCAAACATACTGACGCTTGTATACGTGTTGCATGTATCCTTCTTTCACCAGAGGTGGATGCATACACACACACACACACACACACACACACACACACACACACACACACACACACTATTCCTTTCAACCTGCTAAATTATCAAGACCATTTAATTTATGCATATGACTTTTCACAAAGCTACTGATTCATGAGCGTTTTATTATCACAAGCAAGGCCGCTGAAGAGCGCTTTCCCCCTCACAACAAAGCTCCCGTGAATGGCGGTGTGACGCTTGCTGAGAGCAAGAGAGAAAAGAAAAATAAGTACGAGTGAAGGTGGATTAGTAAATTTTCGATTAGCGTAAATCATTATTATTTTTTTTTTATGTTCACTGACACGGCGCGGGCAACTGAATGCCCTAAGCAAGGACACCTCATTAACGTTTTATATTTCTTTCTTTCTTTCGTACAATTCGCCATTTCCCGCGTTAGCGAGGTAGCGTTTAGAACAGAGGACTGGGCCTTTGAGGGAAGATCGTGTTTCATTTTCCCCGTGGATTCATAGGAATATACTTGCTCACGCGCAAAATTATGATCCTTTCCAATACATACATATATATATATATATATATATATATATATATATATATATATATATATATATATATATATATATATATACACGTTGACTGGCGACCCACCGCAGAGCTGTGACCAGGATTCGAACCCATTTCTCTGGAGGACACTTAAAGCAATGAACATGATTCGTTAGCGTGCGCTGCGGCCTGGAGCAGGGCAGCTGAGGTAATAGGTCTGGATCGGACGTGACCAGGGAGCTGAAGGAGAACAGTGCTCGCCAGGCTAGTGAGGAGCGAACACTCTGCGTTGAAATACAGGTGGCAAGCCTAGTCCAGCATGCCTTGAGGGAGCCTGCATCATGTGCGCGTCGGTGACTAGCGGCGACCCGCGCCATAGAGATAGTGCCAGAACCTACAGACATTCTGTCAAAGACGAAGGATTATTCCTTCAGAGACGAATGATGGTTCCTTCAAAGACGAGGGATCGTTCCTTCAAAGACGAATGATGGTTCCTTCAAAGACAGGAGACGCTGGCACCAGCAGTGTATAGGGAAGCCACAACAGCAGGAGCCACACCAGCAGTAGCACCAGCAGCAGCAGCAGTAGCAGCAGTAGCAGTAGCAGCAGTAGCAGTAGAAGCAGCAGCAGCAGTAGTAGTAGAAACAGCAGTAGCAGCAGCAGCAGTAGCAGCAGCAGTAGTAGTAGAAAGAGCAGTAGCAGCAGCAGCAGCAGTAGAAACAGCAGTAGCACCAGCAGCAGCAGCAGTAGCAGCAGTAGCACCAGCAGCAGTAGCAGTAGCATCACCAGCAGTAGCAATCACCTGATTCATGCAGCAGTTTGTACCGTTCCGTGGCTGGTGTCCACCATCACGACGCGAGAGCCGCGCGCTCAAAAGCGTTCCTGTGACACTCGGGTTGACGCGACACGCCAAGTCCTGGCGACGGCGGAGAGGAAACAGTAAATACTGAGCCATAAACAGGAGGGTAATCTCTGGGAATCCTCCACAGTGGTACTGAATGGTTGCTAAGCAAATGTCCACACCTCAGAACCACTGCATAGCGTTACCTCGAAAATGGGAATAACAATAGTTAGAATAGCGAGAAGGGAGAGAGAGAGAGAGAGAGAGAGAGAGAGAGAGAGAGAGAGAGAGAGAGAGAGAGAGAGAGAGAGAGAGAGAGAGTAAATACAAGACGGATGTTGAGAGACACGAAGAAAATGAAATGCTGAGAGCCTCCATCACGACCAATGGGGGGCAGTTCCGGGAGACGGTAGTTAACGGTTTATTTCTGGAGTGTTGGTCCTCCTCAGGCAGGGGGGACGTCTGGGTGTGTGGCGCGGGTGAGGGAGGAGCCACACTGAGGAGGGAGGGAGGGAGGGAGGAGCCACACTGAGGGAGGGAGGGAGGGAGGGAAGGAAGAGGAAGCAAGAAAACGGGAGGTGGACGGAAGGGAATAGCGAGGAAGGAAATTGCAAGAGAGGATCAGGGAAAACAAAGTCTTGCGAGAGGGTCAGCGACGTGTACTCCAGGGGCAGGATTCGAACCCTGGTGGGGAGCATCAGGCTCCCTCGGTGGGTGGGTGTGATGAGGAACAGCCTCCCACAGGCCAACGAGCCTAGAACAGCTGCCATCCATCTCACGTTCTTGTATCATAACGCTTGGCTTTGCTCACAGACAAACGTATTTACCGACATGGTTCATCAACAGACCACATCAGACACAACGTTAGCACGTAAGGCTTCACAACGCGCGCCTGTCTTTTCTCTCTTGTGAACCAGGCTTCTCAATTTCACGACTGTGTGCAATGACCTGCTTTCACACTCTCGTGGGGGCCCTAACGCTCATACAACTCCTTGAATTAAAGTATGTTGTGTGTGTGTGTGTGTGTGTGTGTGTGTGTGTGTGTGTGTGTGTGTGTGTGGAGTCAAACATAAGTGTCAAGGGAAAAATACATTTCCTTTACAATGTTTAATTTGTTCTTAGTATCAGTGGCAGATACAACGACCCTTAATTCTTCCTGCTTTTGAGTAAGACGCAATATACATAAATATGTTTTCCCTTATCTTTGGTTAAGATCCTAACGACTCTCGGTCACAGAATAGTGGTTCTGTTAGCTAAGGCTGTCAGTTAACTCAGTTATAATTCAGTAAAGTTGACCTTAACTCTTCCTAACTCTTATCGGCACTCGTTAGCAAATGTGATCACTATCTATGTGTCACAGGGAGAGGGTTTATCACTCGTGTTGCCCCGTCTCTTAACCTGGTATATATATATATGTACTATCTTGTCGTTGATTCTCTTCGTGTACACACACACACACACACACACACACACACACACACACACACACACACACACATGTACCCACTTATCGACCAGCTCAGAGGGGAGAGTGTATACCTGGGTTGGGAGTGGGCCGAGTAGCGCGCCCAGGATTCGAACCCAATGCGCGCCCGTGCTGACTCATAGTCAATGACGCTATCAGAACATAATCCCCTTCTATAAGTCCTCCAGATGTGTTGTTCATCTCCGTAAAACTAGACCTTAATGACCTGAAGTTCTACGTCAGTCGCCAGTTTCTCTACGACTTGTGCCACACTCATGGCAAACTCCTGGTACCAAGACGTCAAGGACTGACCTGTGCTCGCTTCAGCAAGCGGAAATTCCTCTCCTTTGCTTCTGGCATAAGATTACTCACAGTTCCACCCTGGATACATTTCCACATTTTTAACTATGTGACGGGAAAATAAACCTGCCAAACATCCCTAGCTCTCAAAACAGCTTTGCCAGCTGCCTCCGTCCAGCGCCGGGTAAAATTTGACAGGATAAATCATATTCAGTTCTCTGTTTTTTTTTCGCTGGTTCGATTATGGTATATTTGCGCTGATCCAACATTCAACAAGATTTACTATAACGCAGTCAAGTCTGACCCTCCGGCATTATAGTGTCATCATCAAATCTCTGTAAGCAGGATCTAGAGTGTGACAACATCCCCTGGTTCAGCTCTGATAATATTAACGGTGAAGGCGCTTCGAAAAATGATCTATTGACAGAGTAAATCCCCATGTGGGTATACAGATGTCGTCTCAGTTATGGATTCGTGTAATCATGGTGAGCCTCATCTGACACCTGCTATTCGACTCGTGTCTCTGAAGCAGTGAAGAGCTCGTCTCATGAACGGAGGTAGCGAAGCAGCACTGCTTAGCTTCGTGAACGGAGGTAGCGAAGTAGCACTGCTTCGTCTCATGAACGGAGGTAGCGAAGCAGCACTGCTTCGTCTCGAGAACGGAGGTAGCGAAGCAGCACTGCTTCGTCTCATGAACGGAGGCAGCGAAGCAGCACTGCTTCGTCTCATGAACGGAGGTAGCGAAGCAGCACTGCTTCGTCTCATGTACGGAGGCAGCGAAGCAGCACTGCTTCGTCTCATGAACGGAGGTAGCGAAGCAGCACTGCTTCGTCTCGTCAGCACGGCGATATTTCGTAAACAGGTATAAGATGCTGTGAGGAAAACCGAGAACATATTCCAAAACCGAAGGAAGTAATCCTGCTGTGGCAACATCTCCGTATCTACGTATCCGTACTGAACAGTGGTCACCAGTGGCCCGGATCTTATAAAGTCTTCAGAATAGAATACCTATAACATAACAGTTGACTTAGAGAATCAGTGAATGACCACATGCATAGTGAGACACGACAAGCAGTCGAATGGCCTAAAGCCCAAATAACCAGTCACACACACACACACACACACACACACACACATTACGAATTAGGGGTGAAAAAAAATGAGGGGTGTAGGGTGGTCAGGCTGCCTAAGACAAGGGCCCATAACAGGCTGAGGTCTGGTGAATCATAAACAAGAACACATTCGAAGTTCACTCACAGCCCCACGATAGTAGTCTGTAACCATTACTTCTAACAAGATAGTTCGAAGCGGATTAGTGTTATAAGGTTATCGGAAACCATTTCTTTACTGTCCAGGCGATGTTATTTCGTCTGTCTGCATGAATGAGGCACATCAGGTGAAGATGACACACCATTAGCAAGATAATATCAATCTCTCACTCATTTAACTCAACGCAAAGACCGCCACTGTGTTCGAGTTAAACAGCTCCCAAGATAAGAGGGTCTGGTCATACAGTGCGACTTGAAAATCCAAACCAAAAGCAGAATTGATTATTTAGATTTAGTCTAACTACACACACACACATATATATATACCTATGTGTTCTTTGTGCTCATAGGTATGTGTGTGGCGGTTCATGACACCCAGTTTGAGCTTCCGTTGTCGTAAAGGCAGGGAGTCAATTCTCCCTATGAGTTCAAACTTTTTTTTTTCAGACGATCTTTTACAATAAACGCGTCCGGGAGGAACGCGGTGGTGAGGGGCCTGCAACAGGTGATGCAGCGATGCAGCTCAACTCCTCTCCTGTCTCGCCACACAGCCGCACCGAGACATGATTCGTCTCCAGTGCAGGTCAAAAATAAACATCGGACTCCCCCGACCAGCTAAATCACACCAGATGACAGAGAAAGGTTTCTTGGTACGTCCTTTGGTCTTTACTGGCAGTACCAGAGGCCACGCCGGGTCCCTTCCTGATGCAACATGACAGGTGGGGCGACACAGCAACACGTTCAGTGACCAAGACAAAGTTGTACACACGGCGAATGTTGCGTTAAACTGACTCCCGCAACAGACGCCACCGCTTCGACAACATTCGCCAAATGATCTTTTAAAACACCGTAACCTAACTCGCTCATGTCAGTTAGAGGAACTAGATTATTTCTACCATAAAAAGGCGTTCCTGTCCGTCACTTGTCTGTAGACACGCCGAGGAAGTTAACTGCAAGACGAACGATGGCAAAATCCTATACACAGATGTTGCTAACACTTCATCCATTTTCTAGGCAGGATAGTAATTGCTGCCAGCTACTGCTTGATATACTTTCGGGGAAACAAGCCACTGGTGAGCGTGAAGGTTGTGCCGGGAATATCCCGAGGTGAAAGGAGGAAAATGGATAGAGTGAGTGGTTATACCACTGAACAATGTTATTACGCCACTGAAATTATAATCTTTACTTAGTAATGTCAAAATAAGAAGTTACCATCAAAATCATTACCAGGAAGCAGAATTTATCGTTCAACGTAGTTCTACGTCTTTTGAACCATGAACATTTTCACCATGATTAAAAAAATAGATGGACAATAAAAAATTTCAACTTGCTTGCTCAAAAGTAAACTGGTTGAATATTACATTGTTGCGTTCCTAGGAAACATCGCATGTATAATTCTCACTTACCAATTCGTCAGCCGTAACACAGGTAAATTGCCATAAGACAAATCTTTATAGTTTCTATACTTTGCTTACATAAACCATATATAAAGATGAAATACTTTTTATAAAGTACTTTGTAAAACATGGAGAAAATGACCGCACTCTCAGTATGAAAGTCCAACAATATAACACCAGGTTTAGATATCTTTTTCACCTGATATTTTTGTGGCGCAGTTTCAAAGATATGTTCGAGTGTGTTGACAGAAGCATCATAACCAACGCCCTCACCCACGCACCTTCCCACGCACCATACATCGGCAACGGAGTTATTTTGCCAACCGACCAACAATAAACATCCAGAAGTCGGCCACACACCCACACACACGTCCGTGGTGAACCAGATCCTGTTCATGTTTCCTAGGGGTCTGAGAGATATACGAACAGAGCCTAAAAGAAAAGGTATCAGAACCGGTGTACCAACACAATATACCGGAAAATACTGATGGTCACCACATCTATAGTCCGTGGTATAATAGGAGCCCCACCCTGAGCCTCAGCTAAGCTTAACCGAAGGACAACAGGAAGGAATCAGGGAAGCCGTTGGTGGCCTCCTGTTCTTACGCCCTGATGGGGTCTGCCAGGGAGTCTGTCGTTGACCCCAGGGACCCATGACCGTAGGTGCTCACATCCTAGTATTTCGCTACCATAGTCTAGTGATTTAGCCCAGGATTATCTTGTCCTCTTGTCACACATGAGAGTCATTTCCTTCCAGAATGTTGGAATGCATCCGTCCTGAGACATCCAATCTAACGATACATTTTCTCGCTTTGCTTCAAGTCGAAACTTTCTCATGTTACTTAACACATCCGAACGAAAAATGACCTAATCCAGCCAAACTTTACGACATGATGTCAAAATCCAAAGAAATAGTTGATTTGTGGAAGGAAATTCAACCTCAGATTGCGACACAAACATGAGACCAAAATCTCTGACTTCAAAGCAAAATTTGATATGTCAGCTCCTGGAAGGGCCTTAAGTCCGTCACTCAGGCAAGACTAGTTTATGAGGGCTTTCCTTACTTCAGCTTAGTATTATAACCACTGCTTGCATCTGAACGCAGACGAATTCAATTTACGGAAAGCCACAACTGTTATGTTTATCTCATGCTATAGAGATGGTTTTGGAAATCGCCGAGGAAACATCGTCAATGATCAGGTTAGATAAATATGTGACCTACGATGCGTAATGCCTCTTGTAGAAAGAGGGTGAAAGGATTATACATCAGACGAAGACCAAGATGGCAAGCTACTGACAAGATTCGTCTTGCTCATGACGCCCTCCGAGAAGTCCGACCCTAAGCCAGCCAGAACCTTCTCTTTCATCGACGGGGTTTCTCTCAGAAATCAGAATTGCCTCGAACCTGGAAGACTTCACAAGCTTCCCAGCACCAAGGTCAACAAGGAAAGAGTCTCTGAGAACCACGAGCCATTACCAACAACCCACGCCCCAGTCTGCTAGGAAAGAGGTCGTAATATTAATCAATATTTCACAGACAATGCAAGCTCAGTAGACCCTCAAGAGTTTGTTAATGTGAAGATCTCCTTTAGCAACTCCTGATTCGTGAGCTTCTTTAAAGACCTCGAGACCTCTTTGGCCCTCAACTTCGACGACTTCACCAAAATCTCCGACGCAGTGAACTCCACAAAAACTGACGCGGTGAACCCCATTAAAACCCTCAGCAGTCTTGGGCTGCGGAAAATCCGCATTCAAGGCTTGCAAACTTTCTCATTCAGCGTCGTATGGCTGGGTATTTTCGAGAGGTTACCTCCATCTTCCAGTCCTTCGTCTGTTGCGTCTAACAAGATGAAAGATGAGACGACAGCTCTTCCTCATCCTGAGAGATGTTGCTCTGATGACTGTACATACCTGCTTGATAGGGGTACGCCGTTACCATCTAATAGAATTCGCCCTCCAAAACACCCTTAACAATCTACAAATCAAGATCATCGCTACCCAGGTACCATCACAGACCTTAATAATGCAGGATAGCATCGTAGCTAACCATGTCTCAGTATTTGTGGTCTGGCTACCACCCGCCAGACTGTCCATTCCACTACGATCAACTAAGCTTGCAGGAACACGTCAGGACCGTCAGCAGGTCCTCCAGCTATCGTCTCCCCATTCGCCCAAGAACGCCCTTGACAGGGTTGCTGGTGGCGAAATTTCTCCGACAACATTTGTTTTGCTTTAAATTCTCAGTTCAGGGAGGGATACAAAAAAAAAAAAAAACGCTTTGAGCTCACAACAGACAAAGCGTAGCTCTGATATTTTCTGGTGTATAGAATAGTGGTGTGTTTGCCATATAATTCCATCTGGATCATTCGTTTTGACAATGAAAATACACATAAGAATGAAGGGCGGGCCATTTCTAAGCTACTTGTTTCAAATATAAATGCCTTTGCAAACGCATCTACCCAGAGGTTAGCTTGGCGCGCTGCATTTTTATACACTTTTAACTCCCTTCCCGCAGGTGGCTATCAACGTTCCCTTTGTCATACTATTTCCTCGCCTGGGAACGAAGTGAGAAAATCTTGTTAATTTATTTTAACAGTTGTCATAAACATTGGGGTAACAGCTACTATATTTTGCCCAGAGAGTGTTCTATGAGCGAGGCGCTGAAATGAACCCAAGAGTTGAATGACGCACAGGGACAACACACAAGTATTTCTTTAGTCTTGATGTGTTTTCTCTTCTTCAGAGACTACAACAGCAGACAATGACAGTGGGATGAATGCTGCAGGAGGTCTCTTTGACCAACTTACCAAGAATATATTATAGTGTACGTCAAGTTGAGAAATCAGCCTTAATGAATCCCATTTGAGAAATCGGTTTTCTTAAGTGAAATTTCTATCCTGTGCTGATCTTCCTGTCAACTGTCGAAGTTGGAATCTAGTGGAGACAGCTGTGGCGTTCTGCTACACTAATAGTCAAATAAAGTCGGCCGGAGACAATACCTTTATATCCAAAACTTGTGGAGGTGGTGATATAGGGTCGAGTTGACTCTGGCGTATTGTCATGGGTCGAGGTGACTCTGGCGTATTGTCATGGGTCGAGGTGACTCTGGCGTATTGTCATGGGTCGAGGTGACTCTGGCGTATCATCATGGGTCGAGGTGACTCTGGCGTATCATCATGGGTCGAAGTGACTCTGGCGTATTATCATGGGTCGAGGTGACTCTGGCGTGTTATCATCATCGCACTGGTCATCTTGGAGGGGAGGCTTATACCAGTTCACGGAAGGTGTGAGGAAACATGCGGGTCGGGGATGCGGTATCTCCCTGTACGGGCCGGCGCGACAGTAAGAGTCATGTAACACCAACGGAGGAAGATTACTGAGGCCAAACGTCCAGGAGGAGGACGAACCGCCAGTGGAAGGAAGGGTCGACCACCACTTGGCTCTGCTTGAGGTCGAAGCGCTGGGCTTCCAGACGCTCACAGGAGCCGTCTGCGCCTGGGAGGTAGTCCAGGTCACGACATCTCTTACCTTAGGCAGATAATCCCTTACTCTAAGGCCAGGTCGGCAGCCGTGGGGTCGTGAACAAAACAGCATCATGGGCCACAATTTCGTCCCCCACCCCCAACACGACAGGAAACAGACGCATTCACGGGTGACCTGGGAGCTGCTGCACGTCGGGACGACAACAGAGCTTAGCGCCCAAGCTGACACGAGAATGACACCAACTGAGGATGAAAAAGCTTTTACAGGTCGTATTACTGCTAATGCTCAGGGTCGTTCTTGACAGATGAGCCACGACCAGAATATACAGCAGTGAGCCACAAGTCAGTCACTCCTTAATGTAGTTCAGTGTAAAATTAACATCCAGTTCCGCACTCATTCAGTGGTACCTTGAGCACTAAGGTGGGTATGCAACAGTTATAGGGAGTCGAACCCCCATGTGACCCACTGACTTATGATGGGATCATCCGACCCTAGACGTCGCAGCCGGAGGTGACGCACTGACAGGATGGGACAAAGTGACCCAGGACGTACTGTGTGATCATGGATGACTCACATTTGCTGCAGTGTGGAATGAGGAACAAATCCATGCCCTACAGAGAACCATGCCTCTCAACGTGTCCTTAAAATAATTGAAGATTTCACGGTAAACAACAGACTACCAGTCTTATACAGAGAGACAAAAGATAAACCATTAATCACAACTGTATGTTACGAAAAGGCATTAGAGGAACACATCTACTACGAAGAAATATATTGTACGTTATCTTGCTTTGTATTATAGCAATCCCATTAATGATCTTCCTCCTCGTTTGAGTTAAAAAGACCCTCTGGGTCCCTAGTCACCCTCCTATATCTATGTAATGTACGCAAAGTACACGCTACAATTGCTTTCGTCTAACTTTAGCTATGCTATCACTGAAATGCTCCGTCTATGTATATCTAGACAGGTAGAGTGAGTGAGACATAAACACCAGATGTTGGGGGCAGGTGTGTGTGTGTGTGTGTGTGTGTGTGTGTGTGTGTGTGTGTGTGTGTGTACCAACAGCGAATGTCACAGGAGGTATAATGTTGTGTTGGCTCGACCCACGTCGCCCTTATCTCGACAGCCCTGACTGGTCTCTCTTTCGTCAGGCAGATTACGACACTCACAGAATAATATTCACTTACAGAGAAACCCAACGATTCATGAATTAAGAGGTTAAAGAAAAAATCGTCTCTACGACCCTAAACCTCTGATTGTGCCGTGGTGGAGTGCTTCAAGGCGGTAATATATCGGATCCTGATACAAAAATCAAATGAGCCTGGCATACAGGACTCATGGGGGAGCTCTGAGAGACATTACATGTACCAACGAGAGGTCTCCGTCGACGCGCACGCACACACACCCACACACACACCCGCATTCCAACCCCTTCTGCCTCACAGCTCCTTAGCCCGATCCAGGCCATGCAGTCCATCAAAGGCTCTCGCTTGACACCCACGCCCTCCGAGCACCGTCACCCACGCCGGATGTGACCCAACCCCCTCAAGGTGGCCTGTCACCGCTGGGCGTCTCGGGCGATATTTGGCCGAGGGATCTCCACGGCTCACGAGACAATACGCCGGTCATTCTCGTGTCGACGGAGGGTTGGAGGCTGAGGTGGCTTCTCCTTCGTTCCCGTGTGTCACTAATGAGACATCCGGCTCTACCGGACGCCTTCTGTAGCCGGACGCCTTCCCAGGTTATTTACAGACTGTCCTGAACGTATGGCCAGAGTGATAGACGTCCCTCAGATCATCCAAATCCTTATAGTCGGCCATCTGAATATGACTAGATTAATAGACTGTTCTCCGAACTGACCAACAGATTGCTTTCAGTTTACAGTAAATGCATAAGGAGCCCCTGAATCATCAAGTCCAATAAATTGCCATCAGTCTACTACTAAACTGATAGATTAATCTTAAGATATCGAGAGTTTAATACTCTGCCCTTAGAATATCACTGAGACAATAAATGCTCTAAGAATACCGACGAATTAATGGTGTTCTTAGAATATATCAGGAATAATTGACTGTCTTGAATAAACGACCCAACTGGTAGACTGCGTCACTGAAAATACCACCAGACTAATAGCCTGACCTCAAATAAAACCAGACTAATAGCCTGACCTAAAATTATCACCAGAATAATAGGTTTCCCCCAAATTATCACCAGCTTAATATACTGCTCTTATAATACTGCCAGGCATGCAGAGATGAGTGCTCTTGACCGAGCGTAATGAGAACCAGCATTACGGCTTATGCTGTACTGTAATACTGTAGAGTTATATGCATACAGACGCGTTTAAATGCATTCTGATTATACTGTGCGTACTTTAAATGCGTTTGGTCACCACTAACGTATGTAACGAAAAGTTGAAATCAAAATTCAATATAAAATCTACTCATCCATTTCCATGGAACGATGAATCTTACGTTTCTGAACTATTCCAGATAACGCTGTTCTGGCTACACGACGTACGACAGTTTCTACCAGACGACTGGCAAGAGGCACGCGCCAGCTGAGAGGCTAGCAACTGTGCTGTCGGGCGTAGGATGATGACCTTCATGGCTTTCATTACTTCGTTCTCTGCGTATTTTGAGGTCACATCCATCTTGGTTCTCCTCAGACCCCAGGGAAAGGACACACTAATCTTAGTGTATAGTGTGTGTATAGTGTGTGTGACCTCAGACCCCAGGGAAAGGATACACTAATCTTAGTGTATAGTGTATGTGAGGGCTGTAAACACGGATGGGAAAAATTCAGTAGGATGTGAATACCTTGCCAGCATCAACCTCATCCATCAGAGAGTCTTATCAACGAGTAAGTAAAAGCGTCGAAGGTATTGATTAATGGGTTCTAACGCACCCCCAAAATAATAATCAACACACACACACACACACACACACACACGCTCGGGGTCGGCTATATCAGGAAGGAATGCAGACCCCACAATTCTGTGCACTATGTTTAACCGCTCCCATTCACAGGCGTGAGGATCAAGTGCATACAACCCAGGCGGCTCACTCCTATATGTAGTTCCTCCCTGAGCTGAAGCGAAGACTCCCCTACATTACGAATCTCTCCCCCACACCTTCATTACTACAAGTTAGAATCATTAATCAGATATGATTAATGTCCTAGTTCACAGCTCTTCTCGCACAGAGAGAACATCCCCACCACACACACACACACACACACACACACACACACACACACGGGGCCACCAGTCATTCGCTTTGACAACCTCACTAGATGTACACCTCCAGCCTGCAGGCAACTGACTCACCGAGTCTGTCTATTTCCCCTCCCGTTCGTCTCCTCCCCTGCTTTCCTGAGCCACCTTGCCACGGGTCTTCACCTCATAACCTGCCATACACGACCATATTACCTTCCCAGCTTCCATCCAGGCTCCTCCTTCCTAGCCGGCACACCCTCATATCTTTCCCACTACGTCATAGCTCCCTCTAACTTCATCATTCCATCTATACTCTTCACTCTATCCATCCCTATCCTTCATATCTTTTTGACGTGCATGCACTCCATCAGATGTGCTTCTTGGACACTCGACACACTTCTCTTGCATCTGTCTTTAGTGAAGTATCAAATTCTTTTCCTCCTCACGTTCTCATCCATCTTCAGTTCGCACACGGCCTCCTCTGTATACCCCCACACGCCCACAATCATCTCACGATTATCCAAGAATATCATTACACTGTGACCGATCTTCTCCTACACACAGTATTGCTGTAACTTTCATTGAAGTCAAAATCAAGCAGAACAAACTGGTAGGTAGACGCCTCTCGGATGTACAAGACATTCCCATAAAATGTCTCTACAGTCCAGTAGACTTGTGTCGGCAGTGACTCGGGCGACAGTGACAGAACGCTTGCACTGCAAATCACTGCAAGTCACCGGGAGACGGAATCAAACATGACACTGTCCGCAGACATAACCTTCTCCAACCGGCTCCACCCTCCGCAAAATGAGTAGATGACTATGTACATGATACTAGTAACAGTAATGATAGAAGAAATAATAATTAAAATAATAATAATAATAATAATAATAATAATAATAATAATAATAATAATAATAATACTAATACTAATAATGATAATAAAAATAATAGTAGTTATGTTAGAAGAAATAATAATGATGATGCTACTACAACTAATAATAATGATAATGATAATAATGATAATAATTGCGTCGTCTCCCTCTTTAGTAAAGTAGCGTCGGGAACAGTAGTAAGATAGTCCTATTTGCACTCATCTACTTTCTTGTTGTCAGTTAAATGCACTAAAACCAAAGCTGACCACCCAAAACCAAACCCAATTACTATATCATAGTATACTTTGACTGCATCGTATTTCCTGGTTTAACCCGTCCCTCCGCTCCCCATATACCACCGTCCATCCAATTCATTCTGTCCCATGCCCGCCACACATCCCCTTGAATATTTAAGCCCCGATACCCGAGAGCCTTTTCCACTCCGTCCTTCCATTTTCTTCCCGGCATCCCCCTTCCTTTTCCAAATTTTCATATACATATCCTCAGTCTTTCTTCACTCATCCTCTCCATATTCCTGCCACATCTCAGCGCACCCTGCTCAGCTCCCTCTCAGTCATGCTGCTTTGACCACCACACTTCCCTCTCTTACACTATCATTCCAACGCGATTCACATCACATTCACGTACCGTCCTCAGTTACATGGCCAAGATGTCGTCTTGCACCATAGTCTCGCACAACAGTTCCAGACGAATACAGTATCTCATACAATAGCTGCAGACGATTACAATGCGTGATACAATATGTATATGATTACGTATGACTCTTATCATGACAGTGAGCGTCCTACTTCCCATCCTCGTATGAGTAACTGCAATTCAACCGTGGACAAGCCATGGAAAACAAGGCGACACTATTTACATCCATGAAACACTCGAATCAAAACAAAAACTAGAAATATTTCCCTCAATATATGGTTGTGTGTTACTCTGTTTCTAAAGGAATCACGACAGTTTTTAGAACCAATTAACAGTAATTAGAACGAATTGATAACTAAAATATTGTTAAAAGCATTAATAACTAACATACTGTTAAAGACATTAATAACTAACATGTTTATTAAACAGTCAAACAGCGATGCTTTTGAGGGTAACTTTCTAACATTCTGGCTCCTCAGTGCCTGCCCGGGCCGGGTGGCCGTCCTGGCTATCCTCACCGGGCCACCGTCCCTGTAGATCGGCCCTGGGCCACCAGCCCCTGGGGTCGGCCCGGGCCGCCAGCAACCCTCCCGTGATTGATACCTCTTGTTGGTCTTCTCTGTAGGTGTCACGTTACTAAGGCCTCACCCATACCCCGTACACACCGCCCAGCCTCTGATTGCTGCGTAGCTGCCCCTGAGCTCAAGATATAAATATATATATATATATATATATATATATATATATATATATATATATATATATATATATGTGTGTGTGTGTGTGTGTGTGTGTGTGTGTGTGTGTGTGTGTGTGTGTGTGTGTGTGTGTGTGTGTGTGTCTCCCCTGATGATGCGATTATTACACGAAAGTGCACTTGAGAACTTTTCATGTTTCATTTTCCCCGTGGACTCATAGGAATATATATATATATATATATATATATATATATATATATATATATATATATATATATATATATATATATATATATATATATATATAAAAGAGAGAGAGAGAGAGAGAGAGAGAGAGAGAGAGAGAGAGAGAGAGAGAGAGAGAGAGAGAGAGAGAGAGAGAGAGAGAGAGAGAGAGAGAGAGAGACTCTACGTAACTACCAACGAAGATATTTTGGCCAATAGGAAGAGGTGGCGGGAAGCGCTCATCGCTCGTCTAGCTTTGCTGGTAACACTGTCTCCCTCTCTCTCTCTCTCTCTCTCTCTCTCTCTCTCTCTCTCTCTCTCTCTCTCTAACCCATACAACTCTTTTTTTCTCTCTCTCTCTTGGTAACGCAAATGAACAGTGTTTCTATCTTACGTTTCGGTCTCACGTATACAACAATGTTGTATGTAAGGATCGTAGGCTATGGATGAGGATGTGTTGGAAAGGAAATGTTTGAGGACAACATGTGGTGTGAGGTGGTTTGATCGCGTAAAGTAATGCCAGGGTAAGAGAGATGTGTGGTAATATAAGGTGGTTAAGAGAGCAGAAGAGGGAGTGTTGAAACAATCTGGACATAATAAGAGAATGAGTGGGGAGGGGAGCTTGAGAAAGTGGAAGGGACATAGAAATGGGGGCAGACCAAACTGAAGATGGGAGGATGGGGTGAAAAAGATATGAAGCGATCGGGGCCTGAACATGCAGGAGGGTGAAAGGCATGCACGGGATAGAGTAAATTGGAGCGATAGTGTTATCTTCTCTAGATGTTCTCCGAATTACAGTTTCTCATTTCTGATGACTACTAGATCTGTGAAAAGTTTGTTTTCCTCTCTCTGTCACTGTCCCAGCTGACCCTACTGTAAAGTGACGCCAGTGCGTCAGTAACTGTCCCATGACAGGTTAGAGTAAATTCGTCCTCGCTGAATTCGTATCACGTTCGCTGCCGCTCACCTGTACACTGTAACTAAGTCATCCGAGTGTCTACCTCCGTGGCACTGGCTTTGAAGACTCGACTTCAGTTTGCGCTAGAGAGAGAGAGAGAGAGAGAGAGAGAGAGAGAGAGAGAGAGAGAGAGAGAGAGAGAGAGAGAGAGAGAGAGAGAGATGAGATCGGGATGCATTAATTTCCGTTGCTATATTGGATCTGTTGGACTCCCGGCAAACTCCCCCAGTCTATCATAGTTTGTCGCTAACTGTGACAAGGCTAGAGTGGCGCCGCGTAACGAGGCTTCGAACCCTTCCAGTCGTCGAGATGTGCCCAGACGCAGAGGCGGTTCTCCGCTGAAGGAAGATAAAGTCAATTTATGCATCGCAGGTGTCGTCGTAAATCTCGAGGGCTCGTTTGGAAATAGTTCTTTATCGAACTGGACCTCAATTACCCAGACGTGCTATCGGGATTTATGTGGTTCGTGATTTAGGACATGAGAGTCATTCTCAATTCATTGCGTTGTGGAAACGGACAAATTCTTGTGGATCAATACGGGACGATTTCACTCGCATTCACGGCGACACCAGCGCTCATGCGTGGACGACCACAATGAAGACGCTCTCGAACCTCAAAGGTAAATAAGGTACCATATATATACATAGCGAGAGTGTATGTGGTCTCAGAAGTATCCTTAATACCTAAAGATGGTGTTTAGGACTTTTTTCGCTATCGGATGATGCTTGACGTCAAAGGCCTTAATGACCCTGGCAGTTGATAGGGCCCAAAAGTCCAACCAACCAACCAACTAACCAAACATTATGAGCCTCTATACACGTGCAGTGAAGGGCCGTAGGTCACCGTTCACCAACCAACATTAAGAAACTCTCCCTCGTGCATCTAGTCAGTACCAGACTAATTCAGAGATCAGGAAATATCATGAACGTACGAATCACGCAGACACACCCCCATCAGTCAGGTCCCCTCTCTCTATGGTGGTGGGGAGGGCGACCGAGAGACCATGGTGGTCATGTTGATAATATGATCAACCTGACCAGCTCATCTCTCTCAGATGATCAGACTAGGCATAACGAGTCAGGCTGTCACGGTATACCTCACTCCCAGGTCCTAGCTGAAGGCAGAGACGCTGGGGAACCAGACGGTACCGGAGGCAAGAGTTACGACGAGGACTGTGCCACTTGGACGCTCGTGAGGTACGCGAAGGACCAGAGCTGGACTCAGTGGTACTATGACAGCCAGGATTACAATGGAGTTCAGGTGAGTCTGGTACGCGGAACGTGATCCGAGAGTCCATATACCTGTGTATAGGAGACTGAAGGGGCCATATAAAGCACTCACTACCACAGGAACCTAAGGGCTCAAGTCTCATAAACTCTGTAACTGCCTTTGACAGTGCTGTGCTTAGGGACGCCGCGAGTCACTCCTGTACCGGGACATTACAAGCCCCTGAAACCTCACTGATTGTAACCACCTGTAACCACATCAACTGTATTAAACCCTCCACACTTGAGCGAGTCGATGCCTTGTACAGTCTCACTCCCGCCGTAGTGAATACACGGGGGGAGGTGGGGTCTATAGGTCAGGAGAGGCACAAGGAGATCCGTAGACTACCACATGCACCGCCACTCAAAATACCGCGCCCTCGCCCACGCCTATCCCCTTGCCGCGCCTCTTCCTGCTGCACCCATGCCCCCGTCTACCCTGGCAGGGTTACTATCTATTTTGCACAGCAGTGGAGGGCAAGGACGGCCGCTATATGCCAGGCATTTCCTGTCATCTGCTCTATACCTTGCAAGAATGTGTGTGTGTGTGTGTGTGTGTGTGTGTGTGTGTGTGTGTGTGTGTGTGTGTGTGTGTGTATAAGTAGGTGTGCGTATATACGTTATCTCGTATCTGTAATTATGTACTTCTACAGTATAGGGAGGGAGTTCTACAGTCGTAGGGCCCCATCTCTTGAATTTTTTTCCCATCATACAATTTCTTTAACCCTACGTATGCTGTCCAAATCCACATCTCATATCTCTAGTTTACTCCAGTCATTTCTTATCTTGTGCTATAATAGGACTCCTTTACTTTTTTTCAAGCAAGTTTCTTGTTTGATTTCTTATGGCATCAGGTTCTTCTGTCCTACGTCTTTCGTAAAACTGTTCACCAACGACGTTGTCAACTGTATATTATGTATGCATGTCTGTGTGTTGGTGCGTGATGACAGGAAGTGGAATGTGCGTGTTTGATCGTGAAATATAAATCATAATGTAACTCCAAGACCTTTTTTTTTTTTATAGAGCTCTGGCAGTTTCATGGCTGCACTCCGTGCAGGAGCATGGGAACGATGGATTCTTGGGAGCAAGAAGGTCCTCGACGGGACTGTACTCCTTTCTGTCTATTGACGATGATACGTCCTCGTCAAACACGACTCTCATTCGTGCCGTAGCAACTTGCAGGAGGAGTCCAGACACACACACACACACACACACACACACACACACACACCTGGCTCATGATGGTGTGGTGTGTATTACCAATTTGTACTGTACGAGGAGGAAGTCTTACAACCGTGGAGCCCCGTTTTTTTAACACTATCATACAACTTCTTAAATCTATGAATGAAGTGTTCATTAACCATGTCTTCAGTCATGTCGCTCCATTCACCAGCCAGTCATATAATAAAAGTACTTTTCTTTTTCCTTTTTTACCTTATTCTTGTTTAAGCTTCTTGCTTAATTCATGTCACGTTCTCTGGTTGTTCTCACTCATCCTACATCCCTCGAAGAACTGTTCACTGTCTACGTCATCAATCTGGTTTGAAAACACTGAAGGTTGTGATCAAGTCACGCCTCACTCTTCTTTTCCAAAGTGGGCAGATTTAAAGCCTCTAGCCTTTCCCTATAAATTAACTCTCTTAGCTCCACCAACCTATAGATCTTCCCCACCAACCAACTAGAAACACGACACTAACAAAATGTTTGCACACATCAAAATGACCCGACAATCACTAAACAGCCGTTTTCCCCAACTATGTCTTAAACACAACCTACCTGAGACTACACTCTCCAGACACATAAGATCACACATTTCTTCGTCCGCATTCAGAACTACCACCTAGTACCCCGACGTTACAGATTCCCCATATCAATATAACTGTATGGTCGGTGGTTGAATTTAAGGCTTTCAAGGGTCGAGGTGACGGAGGATATCTGTGGGGATGTAAACATTCTCTTTTCAAGTAGGTTACTGTTTTAACTGCAGGATGTAGTCTGGCAGTAAATATATAATCATGTAACCAACGATACGTAATCTAACTTTCCTTCCTCATCGTTCTCTCAGGTCGGTCTGTCTCCGCAAACGCTGCTGGATTAACCTTACCCTCTTCCCCTAGCAAGAGCGTTGTTCCTCAAGGTTGTCTTTTGTCTCCTCCGCTCTTGTTGATATTCAATCAACGAATTTCTTCTGCAAACTACGAGACGCAATCATACACGGGTCAACTCCACCCCGCTTTCCTCCACTTGTCTCAAGTCAACTCCAACTTCTGTTGTTCGATCTACGCCTCGTCTTCTCAGAACGAACTCTGTATCCACACATTTGGAAAGGACATCTTAGTACAGCAGCCGTAATCTAAGTTTAACGACTTTAAAACCCAGTGTCTCCCCATTTCTCTTTTAATACCTCCATAACTTTCCCCTCTCCTTTGAGGCAGTATAATTCCACTGCTGAACACAGTAAATGTACTTGGAATCACCGTAGCACATATGTTGGAAACTCTACATTATACAAATAGCTGACTTTTCCTCTACGAGACTACGAGGTTTCAGATGCCGAAGATTCTCTCCTCTTCTCAACAACTGTTCCGATTATACAATGGACTGCTTCGTCTTCTTTACAGAGCACTGCATTCACGAGTGAGGTCTGTCTTAGCCCTATATACATACTGAGGGCAACAGTAATTCGACTTGCCATCTTTCCCAGTCTGTTATTAGATCTTTTCACATAAGTCATAATGATGGTTCTTTTCTCCTCCTCTTCTTCTGGTGGGACTTCGCTTTCTGCTCCTAAGTGGTGGATACTTGGGTGCCTCACACATAAGCCACGCCCAGCAATACCCGGTAAGACAATGCATCACGTGATTATTGGCCCTCGGTAACTTAAGAGTAAGTCGTTGTGATGTCTATTTTCTTCCCTACGCCGCCATGATTTGGAACTATCACATATCCTCCCCATCAACCAGGATCTAACCCTTTCTAAAGCCGATTCACTTCCTCAAAATCTTTCTCTCTCGTTCCTTCTTTATTACTTTAGTCGAATCGTCTTTTCTGCTTAAATGCTACATTTATTCAAGTGCTGTCCTGAGTGAGGACTTCTGTCCATGACTGTGTGTAAAGATTTGCCAAGATTATGCCTGGCACGGGCCTCTGTCAATGGCATCCCATTCTCGGGTGTGCCTTTACTGGCACAGGTCGGGTGTGTATGCCTGAGGTTCCGTTACTGGCACAGGTCAGGTGTGTGTGTGTGTCTGGGATTACTGGCACAGACAGGGGCTGCTAGTGTGTCACTGTGGTGCAGTGAGCTCTTTTAGATGGATGTCTTTACTGTACAAAAAATGTTATCTGTGACAGGTGAAGAGTGGATGAGAGCGAACGAAGCCATTTCTTCGTCCGGCGCTACCTCGTTAACGATATGAAATGAACAAAACGAGACATCAGTAGTTAGGTAGGTGTTAATTATCAAATACACACCCTGAATGGAACATGGCCATCCGGAGTAAAGTCTAGTTATAATACACGAGGAAACACTGTGTTTCTGCTGGAGCAGTGCTCCTGCAGGAGAGCGGAGGAGCCTGCAGCAGGTGTGGTGGTTACTGGAGGAGGAGACCTGGCTGCTGAGGGAGGTAATGACCTGGTGACAAGACTGCGGCCATGGAAGTGACGGCAGGAGAAATCGCCCAGAAAAACGCTGAGGCTATGAGCATGCAATCACCTGGCTGGGACAGCTCCCTGGGCTAGACACCTGGTCCAACCATCTGGGACAAACACCCCGCTCTATGCCAACCACATGGGACTCCCACCCTGGGACAACCACCTGAGACAACCACCTGGGATAACCACCTGGGTCACCCATCCTAGGCCAACCACCTGGGACATCCACCCTCAGCCAAATACCTACGACACTCACTCAGTGCCAACCACCTGGGACAACCACATGGGACACCCACCCTGGGCTAAGTACCTGGGACACATCCTCTATGGCAACCACCTGGGCCAACCACCCAAGTCAACTACCTGGGACAACCACCTGGGCCAACCATCTCACAAAATCATGGGAACCTTCCATCATCCTTTGCGTGCGACGAGAGTTTGCCAACTGCATGACGTAAAGGGCCACTGATCGTGGGGACGTCCTGCCTTAGGACCACTACACACCGTCAAAGGATCAGACGACCTCACGTCCAACGCAACACTAGCCGCTCTGCAGACTACTGAAGCAGGACACTCCTCCAGCTCGCTGTCTTCGAACCGCCCGAGGGGCCCATAAGTACACCACTTTCGACGTAAATGAAGATAATTTGTTCACAGCATTTACCTTTACGTAAAAAAGAATTCAACTTCTGCAGGGAGAACTTCGTACAGATTAAGCGTATATCAACCAGTCACTTGTCATGACTGTGTCTCGCTGGTGTGGGCGCGTGCAGGCGTCGCGGGGAGGCGTGTCAAGAGGGAGGCGGGGCAGCGAACCGAGGACACTACACAAGAACACGTCCGCCGCCGGTGCTGGCCAGCCAGCGTCTGCCTCACCACACACACAACACTGTCGCCGCCCCCGCCGCCCTCCCGGGCCACGGCTGCCCCCTGGGCACCACCTGACGGGCCAGGAGGGAACCTGGCGCCAAAGGTGGTGGGTGCTCCTTGGGGTCAGGAGGACGGGCGGGAGGGACGATAAAAGGCGCCACAGGCGGTGGTGGTGGTGGTGCCCCTTGGGTCCAGGGGGAACAGGCATGAGTAACGCCCTTCTGAATGCTTGTATCGCCCTTGCCACTGACACTAACTGACTTCGAAGCTTGCCCAGGTTTTATCGTCAAAATCAATGTTTTTAGTCTATCAAAATCCGTCGAATTTCTCAGGTGTTCACTATGGATAGACACCCTAAAGGGTTAGACAATGACCCGGCGAATATCTAGGCCAAGCCTGTCCTATGCGATCCTATTTCCTAATGTTGTGGGACTCATTCGCATCCCTGGCTTGTGAACTTTTGGGGAAATTTGATATAGAAAATAAGAAAGTTTGCTGTCTTTGACTACTTCGATTAACGATGACTTCGTGCCCTACTGATTACCTTCTGGTTAAGTGATTACTCCCTAGTCTAGCGATTACTCACTGGTCTAGCAGATACCTCTTGTCTAGCGCTTATGGTGATTACTCCCTATTCTAGTGATTACCTCGTGTTAGGTGATTACAACCTCGTCTAGTGGTTACTTCATGAACAAGCTCTTACTCTCTGATCCAGCAATTACCTCCTAGTTTAGCGACTACCTCTTGGTCTCGTAATTACCCCCTGGTCTAGTGATTACGTCCCGTTTTAGTGATTACATCCTCGTCCGGTGACTACCTTCTGCTCTGGTGATTTCTCTAGGACATCGACCCAACCCCTTTATACTAACCACGTTAACTCTTCAGTAGAACGACAAGGGCCTTAGCCCCACCCCACGAGCTGCACCATTCAACACGAGGACTTAACCCCTTAGGCACCATAAGATCAGACGGTAGCCGCCCTGGGGATATGGTGCAACCATGTCTCAAGTAGATGCCAGGGCGGCTTTTGGCAACCCTGTGCAGCCCACGACGTGTTGAACGGAGGCTACACCACCACGTTTTCTTTCATGATAAACGACGCTAGATTCTAGAAGGGGGTTGATTTAGTCGCGCTACATCGTTCTACGGATGATGAGCTACAAGCTCTCTCCATCCAGTGGTATATGGTAATCAGAGTCTAATCTGGGAACATACGTGTCACTCACACGACTGAATCTATGGATATGGGAGTCTCCTGAAGTCCACAGAAACGCGGCTGGTGTCGACCCGTCCTCCCTCCACATCTGGTATGATCGGGGATGAAGAAAAGACCCTTTGCCTTATACAGCACCTCTCTGGACCGGTGGACGCCAGGATCGCTGGCGATAACATGGAGCGCTGCTGGGAGTGGCCTTTGTCTGGCGAATGGTTAACTCAAGTGTATAAAGATATCACGCTGATGTATGGAAAGTGTAAGCCATCATTGGCTGCCCGACTGGAAGTGAACTTCAAAAAGCCACGTCAACCCGCGCTTCACCTAAAGAACATAAACATGGGCATACGTTAGCCATGTGAACCCACGCTTCGTCTAATGTACATATGGGCATACGTTACCTCCCTTCACTCACACAGAAAATGGGGATATGGGAGAGATGGTGAAACCCATATTGATATGCCCCATGTTCTCTAGATTATGCTCTTATAAAATTTAGTGGAGAGAATTGGATACTGAATAATCAGACAGACAGATAGACACCCAAACTTTAGTGCTTTATATATATATTTCCGGACCCCACCAGCTTGTGGCCATAGGCGAGCCTGAGCCTAACTATATAGTTAGTAAGCGAATAGGAACACAGTTTTCTTGAGAAACTTTTCGTTCTTAAGGAGTCCTTCACTTCTGTACTTCTGATTGTAGCGTAACCTTGAAGCTGAAGGAACCCTTTAGAATGGGTTTAGGATTAGCTACGTCTCTTCGTTGTATATCAACTGGCTGTTATATTTCTTTCCTGTATCTCCCCTGATGATGTGATTATTACACGAAGTACACCTGGGAAGTGTTTCATTTCTCCGTGGACTCATAGAAATATATATATATATATATATATATATATATATATATATATATATCATATAAGGCCATTCATTTGCCCGTGTCATCTCAGCTACAGCTATAAAGCTAGGCTTCCTACGGAATGTGGCTATGCTAAATTTGAATTCTTCACTTCTCTCATACATTCCCGGAACATCACCTTTCCCAAGGCCAAAGATCTTAGAAATACCGTCGCAGACCAAACATTACACGAACGAAAAGAATGATAATAAATATGCTTTGGCCTAGTTTACGTCTGGTCTAATGAACAGTCCACATTTACAGGTTGATTTACGTCTGGTCTAATTAACAGTCCACATTTACAGGTTAATTTACGTCTGGTCTAATGAACAGTCCACATTTACAGGTTGATAATGACAGTTCGGTTATTTCTGGGTGTAAAACTGATGCAGGATGTGTCCATCTGTACATAGCGGTACGATAATAAAAGTCAGTCAGTCACTCTTTCCTCTCTTCCCACCAGGGTTGTCCTCTCTGTGGCTACACATCTTTTAAAGCAGGCAGTGTTCATCACAGTCGGGACACCAGCTTCACCGACTGCAAGCACCGGTACGCCACCACCAAAAGCTTGATGCTTTAGGCTCAGCAGATGGAGAAATCTGTGTTTCATTTCTTGTCAATGAGAAAAGTAATTTTTGTGTCGTCCCGCCACCATCTCGCTGTCATTGTTGACGTTGGCAACATTGTCCTTTGAATTATGTACTGTCCCTTGTGCTCGATCCATCACAGCCACCAAACACTGTTATTTCACTTTCCCGTTCGTTGTATACACATCGCAAATTTGCCCACAGTTCTTTGTTATCAGAGGTGAGCATTCCTAGCATCTATCGCATACCCCATCATCTGGGCCATGGGAGGTATCGCTATATGAGCAATCCTAGCATCTATCGCATACCCCATCATCTGGGCCATGGGAGGTATTGCTACATGAGCATTCCTAGCATCTATCGCATACCTCATCACTCTAGCCACGGAAGGTATTGCTACTTGAGCATTCCTAGCATCTAACACATACCTCGTCGTCCTGGGCACCAATATCAAAACTCACAATTGCTTTTACCTTCTGCTGCAGAGGCAATTATACCTACCATCTTCTGTCAACAGCTTTCGCAGAGACGTGTAAGGAAATCTTAAATAGTGAAAAGGTTTTCCAAATATCATAAAAAGGTAATACCAATTCTGTTCTATTTTCTTTTTGGGTTCTAAGCAGATATATTCGCAAACCATATTGGGATTATGGACGGGCGACCAGATTGTCACAGCTTCCAACTTACAAACTCATGAAATGAGAGAGAGAGAGAGAGAGAGAGAGAGAGAGAGAGAGAGAGAGAGAGAGAGAGAGAGAGAGAGAGAGAGAGAGAGAGAGAGAGAGAGAGAGACCCACATACAAGGACGTCTTCCTGTTTGCAAGGCGTTTCCCGTGATGAAGCTCCTCCCTCAGGACCGTCCCATCTTTACACAGAGACACACACACACACACACACACACACACAAGATGACCAAATATTGAAGTCTACATTTGAAAGGTCCATAAACCTCCGTTTAGATGAAGCTCAGTGGGAGCAAGCAACCTTCCCCGTTAGACTAGGCGGCACTGGTCTTCGCCAACATTAAACCTGGCATGGGCGGTTGTCAGTGTGTCAGTGACAGCCTATCCTCGGGGTGCCATTACTCGCAAAGGTTGCTTGTGTGTTCTCGGGGTGCCATTACTTGCAAAGGTTGCGTGTATGTTCTAAGGGTGCCATGACTGGCACAAGTCGGCTCTTGTATGACTGAGCGTATACGCAATTCACGTGCATGTGTATGTTGTGCCTCTCCAATTACCACTCCATCTTCTTCTGGTCCCCTGCAGCCTCCAGCGAACTCGTGTCTTGAACGCTGTCGAACGCGCTGTAGTGCTGAGCAAGTGTATACGATCCTGGTTTCGTCTCTGTAGCTACGGCGTCATAAGACTGTGAGGGTAATCTATCCCGACTCACTTCTCCGTGGACCCACCAGCAAAGCGGCTGGGATAACCATTGTGGAGAGCATAGCCTGAGCCATGCTGGACGAAACTAACGCTGGCATGAGAATAGCCATCTTATGAGCTGGAAGGGCCTCCTGCTGTGGCATGTCTTACTTGCTGTCCCAGAGGCTTAACTCAGCTCATCGTCACAAACCCCCGCGCACCGGTATAGCCCCTTCGCCTTGCCGCTACTATCTACCCTGAATATCAGTGTTATCTGCGGCGGAGTAGTGGCTGACCAGTATGGCCAACATGCACTGACTTGGAAGACTTCTGCTCCTTACAAAAGTTTAAAAGTTTTCTGTATGGTCTCTGGCAATTCAAGGGTGGGCCGTTTTGATAACTGTTTCTTTCCCTACACTCTCAACCGTCTCATGTCTTTCTCAATAACTATGACCAGGCATTTCTTAAAAGATTGGTTTTTCACTTCCTCCAAAATCTGTAAATTCTTTTCCTTGTCTCTTCTTTTTCCCTCTCATTAACCTCTATATTCCATGATTAAACGAAGCATTTGATTCTTGTCCTGTTTTTATCCTATATCAATGTTCTTAAGGCTAAAATATAGTATAAGAATATAAGAACAGGACAAGAGTCAAATGCTTTGCTTAATGTAAAACATCATGATAACTGTGCTGACTAGAGGTATTAACTGTAACTCCTTTACCAAGGGAAAGATAATTGAATCTCTTATTATCAAATACACAAAGAATTATAACATTCATATTAGTGAACGTCTATAAAAACTGGAGAGCTTTGTTGCAGGCAAAATTTATAAACAGTTCCCTTTCTTGTCTACATAATAAGAATTTTATGATAGGCATGATGCCAGACCCGAACACACCGCCCCGAACACACCGCCATCCGGTAACGCTTGTTTACCAATGACGTCTTAGCTATGTCTCTTACATGTATATCTGCGTAACGCTTGTTTATCAATGGCGTCTTAGCTGTTTCTTCCTTTTATATCCACTGACTGTTTTACGTCTTCTATCTCATTCCTGTATCTACCCTGACGATGTGATTTTTACACGAAAGTGCACTTGGGAACTTATCGTGTTGCATCTTCCTGTGTTTTTGTAAACATCTGATGAGGTGGTCTTAGAGGCTGCAAATCACTTTACAAATGAAGACTAGAGATCTCAATGTTTACCTTTGTCTTCAAGTTCACTAGAATGAGGACCGTATGTTTCGCTTGGCCTGGTTGAGCTCAAGGCACATCAACTACCAAGGGCTCATTAAAGTCGTCAACGTCAAGCTACTGCCACCCACAGGAACATCGTTGACACCTCCATCAGTAGTTGAGGCGTATAACATTACACACTCCCGAACACTCGGTGTTCAGAACCGCCGTGCCCCGTCCTTCCGCTGACCCAGTCTTTTACTCAGCAGCCCAACGATAGAGGTCGTGATCGTCTACCGCCATCAAGAAGCCACTAATACCATCCTCGAACCCCTTGATTACGTTCCATATATAAGCCACGGCCTGCAGTGGCTCGTTGATTACTGTCATTATCCCAATTATCGGCTACAGCAGTAAATAGATCTCAAGGTTCTACATGTTTACAACCGTCTCCAATATCCGTCTGTAATGCCCCCGTAAGACTATGCAGTCTGGCGGATGTGATACACGGAAACTCCCCTGGATTTTACTCCCAGTACCGGATACATTATCACTACAGCGTCGCCCCAGCGGGTGTAATTCTATGGCTTTCTAATTACATAATGGCACATGTATCATTAGGCTGCCCGAGGATGATGGAGTAGCCTTCTCATGCCACAGTCAGGCCGGACACCGAACCACAGCCTCGTATTTATGAGCGTGTAATCCTCCACTGCCTAAACCCTTTGCTGAGAGAGATAAAACGTCTGGTTTACAATGGTAAAACCCCTTTTCGTATCCCCTTGGTAACAATACTCAAACCCCTGGCTGAGGATGTTCAACCGCTTGGTAATAATCATCGAAACCTATGGTAAATGGACCTGAACCCCTGGCTTAGTGTGTTGAAATCCTAGCTTATATAACTGAAAGCTATGCTAATGTTGACCCAGACCCTAGTTTACGATGATCGAACCTCTTGTTTGTGATGATCAACTGTTTTCAGCGTTACTGAAAACCTTGCTTTTAACGATTAAACTTTTTACTTAAGACGATTAGTCACCTTATGATAATCTAACCCCATACTTATACTGATTATATCATCTATTCAAAATGACTTCATTCTTTTTTATCATGATTTAAGAACTTATTTGCAGTAAAAATCACCTAGACACAATGACTTGCTACTATACTTACGACCTATCGTAACACTAGATGTCTTAATTACAGTGAATTACACGTCTTAAGATGATTGATTAATCCTTAAAGATGACAGCCCCAAGACATGGCCTCACACACTACGAAATGATCAGGACATAAAGTAAGATGAACACAGCTCCTTGAATGAAGTGATTCGTGCTCCTGGGAGGCAGCCATGATCAAGTGCTTAATAAAAAGCGTGGTCTGGCCTTGCCAATAGTCCCCATACACTAGGGAAGTAGTTGTTGTATACCATAACGTTTTTATGACAGCAATAATCACATGATTAAAAAATTACTTCTTGGTAAGACACACAGTCTAAAATCTTTTTCCGCATGAAAAACTTAGATGTTGATGTAAGCTGATGGCTCGTGTTTTTGTCATTCTATTGATGACTTGGCCCACTGTGGCTTTTATTGTCTCTAATTCGAGGTTAACGTCGGAAACTCTATCTTCAATCGATCTCTTTATCTTTTTTTTTTTTTTTTTCATACTATTCGCCATTTCCCGCGATAGCGAGGTAGCGTTAAGAACAGAGGACTGGGCCTTTGAGGGAATACCCTCATCTGGCCCCCTTCTCTGTTCCTTCTTTTGGAAAATTAAAATAAAATAATGAGAGGGGAGGATTTCCAGCCCCCCGCTCCCTTCCCTTTTAGTCGCCTTCTACGACACGCAGGGAATACGTGGGAAGTATTCTCGTCCGATCTCTTTATCTATCTAACTATATTTTCGTCTCTTTTCTTTTCCTTCAAATTGTATATCTATCTTTATTCATATTTACCCCAGGATCAGTTTCTACGAAAGAGTCCTGTTGATACCCTCTCAAGCCTCCTCCAGCCTTAGGCTACTTCCAGTAGCAGGAAAGGACAGACTCCTTTGGAGTGAGAAGTTCTTTCGTAAGTCTGTATTTTCAATGATACAGCCTCAGTAGAGTGACTTTTCACTCGCTGTCAAACGTACTGCGGGAGGAATCCGGTAACTAAAAGGAGTTGAATCACGGGAAGGATCTCTGTTTGTCCTCGTCACGATGATAAAATGTAAGTGATTCTCAGATGTGATAATATGATTATTTACACCAAGGGCGTGTCGGTGTTAAGGCGGGGGTGGGGTGTGTGTGACGCTACCCCCTGCTACGCGGGAGGCGGTCAGGCCTCTTAAGCGGCGAGATAACCATCTGTGTTTCCTCACCACTCCATCATATCTCCCCCTCCACACAGCTGCCCTACCTTATATGCCTCTATCCTGCCACCATCAGGAAGGTCTGTGTAGACGCCCGCGCTCCATATACTGCTACCGTCGCCCGACCATCTGCCAGGATATGATACATATGCGCACATATGATTCATACATATATATATATATATATATATATATATATATATATATATATATATATATATATATATATATATATATATATATTCCTATGAGTCCACGGGGTAAGTGAAACACGATAAATTCCCAAGTGCACTTTCGTGTAATAATCACATCATCAGGGGAGATACAAGAAAGACAAGTCAGTTGATATACAAGGCACTCTATAAATGCATGTCATCGTCAGCGCCTGCAGGAGACCCAGGCCCTTTGCCACGTACGGTCGGTAGCGTGTGTGTGTGTCTGTGTTTCAGCAAGAGAGTAGGTATTACACTCGTGTACCATGTCCTTACTCCTGTATGTATACACACACACACACACACACACAGACACACACACACCTGGTTTCAGCTGGTGTGTGTGTGTGTGTGTGTGTGTGTGTGTGTGTGTGTGTGTGTGTGTGTGTGTGTGTGTGTCACGAGAACCAGCGCCCGTGATTTCCCCGTCTGGCGAAGAGCTCTTGGGTGGAAACATTCATGAATATAATCATGATTATCTAAGATCACATCAGATAAGTCTACAACCAAGAGCAACTCAAGATAACAAAGGATAAACCCACTCCAGACTTCAAGCTTGATATCTGAGCTTCCACGAAACATTTTCTAAAAATAATAAAAAACAGGAAATTAGGTAAAGGTAGAAGGCCAGCTGTGTACTTAAGAAGTTAAATGAATGTACGAATCATCGGTAAAAATACCAGTGAGATTATCTTTCCATGGGAGTGGTCGAGCATTCAGGTTGGGTCATGTCTATGTTTAGCCACCTCACATATTTCCATGGGTTCACACGATGGTTATAAAAGTGGAGGGCAAGATCATCCTTGATAACCTTGCCTCATCCGGGGCCAGGTTATATTTCGTTACTGTCTTCATTATTTCAATATAATTCTCAGGTCTTGCCGTCATATATATACACACACAGTGGAGCCTCAATTATTTTCTTCCAGTACGGGTTACGTTGCCTTTGGTAAGGTACTTCTAAGTCCAGTTGGCCGGTAGGCTGGCTCACACTCGTAGCTCATACTGGGAATGAATCACAGCAGGTGTCATTGGAGCTCACTAAAATTTTCACTTGTCTTAGACTTTTAGGTTTTTACCAGTCCATAGGACGTGGCCAGCTTCCTGAGCGCTGCAAGGGGTCTCATAAGAAAAGGCATCATCTGTGGGTTGTTTGGGCGATAATCCTATCGACTGTTATAGTCAACAGGCCGTTACCGCCAAGCCACATCCACCAATCAAAATTCCCCAACAAAACAAGGTATTAATTTTAATTGTCAAACTACTGAAACTCTCAACATCAAAAGGCCCACGAAACGTGCGATTGGTTTGCTGGGTTTAACAGCTAGTGACGTATGAGGAGGGTCATTAGACCTGCAACCTGACTGGATAAAGTCTCTATACAGAAATCCTCTAAAAACTAACTGAACCTATAGAAGAGAAAATGAATGATGAAAAATTACAGTCACAAAAATGAAAATGAAATTTGAATAATTGAAAAGACAGTTGGTAAGTGGGTATTGAGTGTACGTGCCAGCAAACACCACTCAGTGGGTACATCACCCACTGGAGCAGCTGCCAGAACTGCGAAAAAAGATAGAACTTATATAAATAGTTCAATAAAATATTCGAAACTCGATAATCTGAAGTTCCACACTGCACATTTTTACAAATATATCAGCAACTTATGTTTGCAAATTCAGAATTTTGTTTGCAGGTATACTATAATGAAAATCATTCTTTTTCTATAAAAAAAAAAGAAAAACATTCAATTATTAACAGTAATTCTAAATTTACGCGTCCAGATCGCTTATATGAAGAGGGCCGTAACGAGTTAATTAAACTGGGATATATATATATATATATATATATATATATATATATATATATATATATATATATATATATATATATATATATATATATGCAACAATACGCATGTAAACTCTGCAAACAATCATGTACCCGATGCAGAAAACGACTGTTCCCAATATTTACGCGTTTGATCCACTGAAATTAAATTGCCAACAGGTTAACTGTTCATGCACGAGTAATTTACATCACCACACACACACATACACACACCCGTACCAATATATATACATTGTAAATCTACCGTAATGTGCCGGGATCTCGCAATATACAAACCACCCTAACTCGTGGTCCTGCTTGTGGAACTGTATTCAGAGCTGGTTTATCAATGCAACATTTCCATTGCTTTACTGTCCACGGTGCGTGTGGCTCCTCACAGAGGCAAGGTTCCTTGCGATCGGGAACTTAAGTGAGGTGGCTATGAGAGCCTAGCAGATGTTTGGAGGAGTTGATGGGACGGTGCCACGTACGGCCTACGGCTCTGGGTCAGTGCCACGTACGACACAAAACTCTGGGTCGGTGCCACGTACAACCCATGACTCTGGGTCGGTGCCACGTACGACACAATACTCTGGGTCGGTGCCACGTACGACACAAGACTCTGGGTCGGTGCCACGTACGACATAATACTCTGGGTCGGTCCCACGTACGACACAATACTCTGGGTCGATGCCACTTTCGACACAAGACTCTGGGTTGGTGCCACACACTACCCTTGACTCTAGCTCATGATAACATCACTTACTGGTCCATGAGAGTCATGTCATCGCATGACAGTGACACTTCGGCTTGTCACTTGACACTGTGGCTACCGTGTGGTCCATGCGCCTGACAATTCATACTGCTGATAGCCACTACCAGCACAGGAGACTTAGCCGAGGGTGGGAGGCAGTTTCCCAGTGGTGAGAGTGACGTTAGGATGTGTGGGTGTGTTGTAGGACGTAGTGAAGATAATCTGGGTGTATATTGTAGGATCTAGCGAAGATAATCTGGGTGTATATTTTAGAGTGTAGTGAAGATAATCTGGGTATATATTGTATGATGTCTACAGTCTGCATACCTCACCTGGTCAATATATAGTCACTTTCTTAATCAACTTCCGTGATACGCAGGACATACGTGGGCAGAATTCTCTCTCTCTCTCTCTCTCTCTCTCTCTCTCTCTCTATGTGTGTGTGTGTGTGTGTGTGTGTGTGTGTGTGTGTGTGTGTGTGTGTGTGTGTGTGTGTCTCCCTTTGTATAAGCGTAGGTGCGACGTGTGCTCACGGACCACCACCCTATGTTCTTCCCACAACCCAGGAGGAGGTAAAACACAACAAACGAGAGTGAGGCGGCAGTGCTGCTCCGGGAATAGCCTCTCTGCCTACCATTTTTTGGGAGGAGGAGGTTCTTCTCGTCGAGTACCCGGGGGGAGGGGGGGGGGAGGAGGAGGAGGAGGAGGGGTTATTGACAGATCGGCTGAGCCCACGACTCGTCACAATAATACACAGACCGTTTGCAGCGGCACCACACACCCTGTCTCGCCGTGGGAGGAATTACTGCATGAACAAAAAGAAAAAAAATGTTACTTTTGAAAATACGTGAGAAGAAAGTATGACATATGTATTCATCTTTCTATCACTACGAATGTATGACTGGTATATTTTCTCATCTCTCTATGAGAACGAGAGTATGACTCATTCATTCATCTTTCTATAACGACAAAAAATGTGTGTGACTGGTATCAATTAATTTAAGACGACTGGGAAATCAAGACACACATCATCACTACACAACAAGACACCACACAACAACTTGCAACACTGAAGCAAGTCAATGCACCACACAACAACTGGTAACACAACTTGCAACACTGAAGCAAAGTCAATACACCACTCAACTACTGGTAACACAACTTGCAACACTGAAGCAAAGTCAACGAACTGATGTGTAACTCAAAAACAACACAGTGTTCTATCGGTTCACCATCTGAGTCTAGTAGGCGATCTTAGGATGTGATAGAAATTCTTTAAAGAAGTTATGAATGAAGTCTAATGTGTCTGTTGGAGGAGAATATGGTACAACACACGTGCACCTCATTAGCCCGCGTGCTGAGGGAGGGAGGGAGGGAGGGAGTCACCTCCTGGTGCAGGCAACACGGCTCAGGATTAAGTCAATTGAGGCAGAGAACCAGACGTGATAGGGATGTGTGCTCGATAGGTCGATCACACTGAACGCTACAAGATCGACACCGGCCACATTCAGCGCTGGAAGTACTACACGTCGGCCACATTCAACGCTGGAAGTACTACACGTCGGCCACATTCAATGCTGGAAGTACAACACATTGGCCACATTCAGCGCTGGAAGTGCAACACATCGGCCACATTCAACGCTGGAAACACAACAATCAGGCCACATTCAATTTTGACACCATGATGCACCTGATACATAACACATTGCATGTATAACGTACCAGACACTTCTTACACCACACACACACACACACACAGCACACGAACTGACAGAGAAATGACACATACATCTCTGGTATACATACTCGTAAGCATACATAATGACAAGTACTAGATATCACAAAAACAACCGAATTACATATACTCTGAGTGTACACAACTCCAAAAACCTAACCCATTAACTCTACCAGATTTTCTTCCGTCCTTGCTTAACAAACAACAACTGTTCCCTGGAGATGATTTGGCTAACTGTCTCACCACTGTCAACAAACCCCCCGTCTTGTAGAACGGCGCTGTGTTGACCTTGGCAGCTCGGCCGTCAATGGTTTAACGACGGAAAGAGACAGACGGACTGGTCTACCTCCTCGCTGCTGTGCTGGCGCGGGGCACCATCGTATTCTTGACCATAGGCTACCACGTCAATACAGGTGGTATGGGAAAAGTATGGAGGTTTACCACGTCAATACAGCAGGTGTAAGGACAGTGCAGGGGTTTACCACGTCAATTCAGGTGGTATAGGAACACTATGGGGGTTTACCACATCAATACAGCAGGTGTAGGGACAGTGCAGTGGTTTACCACGTCAATACAGCAGATGTAGGGACAGTGCAGTGGTTTACCACGTCAATTCAGGTGGTATAGGAACACTATGGGGGTTTACCACGTCAATACAGCAGATGTAGGGACAGTGCAGGGGTTCACCAGGTCAGTATAGGAGGTACAGGGGCAATACAGGGAATTACCACGTCAACAGTGGAGATATAGGGACACTATAGTAGGCTACCACGTCAATACAGGCGACATAGAGACACCATAGGGGGTTACCACGTCACACACACACACACACACACACACACACACAAGCACAGACCCCCATGAACACATAAACATACAGACACACACAAATAAATGATACGCATCAAAGACCTCCAACATTAAATCTGTACCGATCCAAACTTCAGACTAACGCTCTTCTGAGTGAAGGTAGGAAACGCTGCAGGAGAAGAACTATGGCTGCCTGGCATTTGTGAGACTCGTAGGTACACCGTTGCTCAACCTCCCCCTGGGTTGGAATCCCGGGAGACCAGCGTGTTGACGGCGTAGGTAAAGTCAGGTCGTGTTACCGTGGGCAGTCATGGGGATGTGGGAGGAGTGACGAGCCAGCTGGTGCCTCCGCACCTGTTTGCGTGGGTTGTCTTGAGGTGCCGCCGCCTCCAAGTCAATCATGGTGTGGCTGGGTAGACAGACAGCAGTCTGTCTTTTTACGTGAGTTGAGACTGCACAGACAAGTGACAGACCTAATTAAGGCCGTTTCATTAAGGCTATTTATATAGGTTCGGGCCCTGGTTGCGGCAGTCGGCCCTCAGTCCACCCAGGTCTTCATCCTCCTTAAAGGCTGGTCGTTAAAATTGGGTACATGGCTTAGGCTAAGGTGTTTATATATAGCGTTGATGAGATGGTGTTGATAAGGGCATTCACTTACCCGTGCCGTGTGTGTGTGTGTGTGTGTGTGTGTGTGTGTGTGTGTGTGTGTGTGTGTGTGTTTATCCTAGCCGAAGTCAGGTATGCAAATAATCGAACAACACCGAAAGGTGATGAACAGCTGGGTGGACTGCAGCTCAACTGCCCCATCCAGGACTTTAACCCATGTTGCCTCGACCCCGGGCAGGCCCTCGCCTGCGTTATGGTGGGTAGCGCTGACCACTACCACACTACCGTATTCACCCATCAGTACGTACCATCAGGAGCGACAGAGTCGCGAAACACTGGCACTGGGGCGGCATCTGTATTGCCACATATCAGCTTCTGGCTACACGCGACGTTTCCTTTTTTTTTTCCTTCTTTGAGAGATCAAGGATTTACTCCGGGAGGTTCTGGTCGGTGGTCGAGGTCCTCCTCCTTCAGGGTCTGGTAATCAGATGGACCATAACCCTTGAACAGGATACCAGACGCCTCTCGATCACTAGCCTTTCCACGTACAAGATTTCCTTTCATATATTCGAATTGCATGAAATACCTTCGAGAATATATATCTAATCGACTTTAAAACTGCACTTCGATATACTTGGTTTATACCTACTGGCTTGAAATATAATGAGTTAGTGGGTTTACAACCATTTTGGCACGGTGAACACGAGAAGTAAACCCTCCAGCAGGAAGGAGCGACCTTAGGGTATGGTAACTTGGGTTCTGATTTGACCCTGTGGAGGTTTGAGAACCTCCCAGGGATAGATATGATGCTGACACCATCACGACCTCACCTTCATGATCTACTGACACCTTCACGACCTACTGACACTTTCATTATCTACTGACACCTTCATGATCTACTGACACCTTCACGACCTACTGACACCTCCATGACCTACTGACACCTTCATGACCTACTGACACCTTCATGACCTACTGACACCTCCATGATCTACTGACACCTTCACGATCTACTGACACCTTCACGACCTACTGACACCTTCATGACCTACTGACATCTTCATGACCTACTGACTACCTTCATGATTTACTGGCACTACCTTCACGTCCTACTGACGTGTTCACGTCCCACTGGGACCATCACGGACCTAGCGGATGTCGGTTTACGGAGACCCCTCATTATGTGCGTCATGTCCTTCTTTAACAAGGGAAAATGCTAGTCTCATATTCTGTCTTCGTGTTCGGGTGTGACTCAAGAAAGCGAATGCAAGAACCTTCACAGATTATAATCTCCAGCAGCTTGGAGCCTATGTCTGACTTGTGCGAGACTCAATCGTCAGGTGTGGAACTAAACCTTAAATAATACAGGAGGGAACAAATGCTAACACACAAATCGAGGAGGGAACTTCCCTCCCACTCACACGTCACAGCTGGAGGGTAAAGTCTTCCCTCATACATACGCGCAAAGACCCACAGGACAGCACCGCCCCCACCACAGAGGTTCAGGTCAGGCGAAGAGCCAGAGCAAACCACCTTAGGCGACCGTGTCAAAGTTCACCAGGCGGGACTTGGTCCGCCTTCCTTTTAACAGGTCTGTAACGTTCATGGCTGTGTCCAGCACCGAGGGACCAGCCTGGACAAACACCGTTGAATGATAACCCCGCGAGCGTTGTCAAACAGAGGAGAGGAACACTTCCAACGGAGGTAATATATATATATATATATATATATATATATATATATATATATATATATATATATATATATATATATATATATATATATATCTTTCTTTCATACTATTCGCCATTTCCCGCATTAGCAAGGTAGCGTTAAGATCAGAGGACTGGGTCTTTGAGGGAATATCCTCACCTGGCCCCCTTCTCTGTTCCTTCTTTTGGAAAATTAAAAAAAAAAAAAACGAGAAAGGAGGATTTACCAAATGGCGTCCTAGCTTCGTCTCTTCGATGTATATCAACTGACTTATATTTCTCTCTTGTCTCTCCCCTGATGATGTGATTATTACACGAAAGTGCACTTGGGAACTTTTCGTGTTTCATTTTCCCCGTGGACTCATAGGAATATATGAATATATATATATATATATATATATATATATATATATATATATATATATATATGTATATATATATATATATATATATATATATATATATACATATATATATATATATATATATATATATATATATATATATATATATATATATATATATATATATACACACTTATCCCTGGGGATAGAGGATTAAGAATACTTCCCATGTATTCCCTGCGTGTCGTAGAAGGCGACTAAAGGGGAGGGAGCGGGGGGCTGGAAATCCTACCCTCTCGTTTTTTTTTTTTTTTTCCAAAAGAATGAACAGAGGGGGCCAGGTGAGGATATTCCAAAAAAGGCCCAGTCCTCTGTTCTTAACGCTACCTCGCTAACGCGGGAAATGGCGAATAGTTTAAAAGAAAGAAATAATATATACACTATACGCTGTTTTGCCACTATGAACATTCATTAAAGACTCAACATAGATGTGTGATGTTTACGGCTGAAAAATGAAGACATTGGCAGAAAAAGCTATACAGTTTTCCTCACCTCACACATCACTGTTCTTCTGCTACGTCCACAACAGCGTGGCTGGGGACACTCACCCCCCCAGAACCCTGGGGTGATAGCGAAGTCATCACTACGGGGAGGAGCAGGTGCGCTCCACCTCCCCCCAGAGATACATGTATCTCTTTCAACAGACTATTAACCTTCCCTCGACCAGGGCGCCGCCCTCCACTACCCCCACAACGCGCGACAGATATAACGTTCCCATCTGGACCGTTTTATTCTCTCCGTTAACAAAACACTTTTAACGTACGGGTCTTACGTAGTTGGTTAACTTCAAACAGCCGGCAGTGGTGTCCGTAGGAGGAAGTGAAAAACGTCTATCGAGCTCAGGAGAATGCTAAAGAAAATCCGGATTCAGAAGAACACATTAAATATTGGTTACACTAATGTTGGTGAGAGAGAGAGAGAGAGAGAGAGAGAGAGAGAGAGAGAGAGAGAGAGAGAGAGAGAGAGATGGGGAGGGGGCTGGGTTGGCTGTTCGCCTTGGAGCTTCGACACGTGAAAGCGACACAAAAACGCCACAAATACACGCGAGCGATAAGGCTGACAGATTTATCACACAATGAAATAAGCTTTGCTGTTGAATTCGTCGCCTGCTTCATTCCGGCTCTGACACAGAAATATCTACGATCTTTAACGGTGTCAAAATACTGGCCTCCGTAAATCTTTGGAGCGACCTACTTACCTATCAATATGTCTTGAAATTGGGCACGAAATTACATATCTATTTCATCCAATTCCCCTTCAGTCTGAGGATGTGGTGCGGCACAATGTCTCCCCCTGGATTCGCTACCCTGACGATCGCTGCTGGGCCAAACGCATCACCACTCGGGCGGGGTTCGAATCCGACGGCTGAATCGCACGGTAGCGCGGAGGGAAGGACGGGGCAAGTGTGGGGATGGGGTCGCTCCGGCTCCTGCCCCAGTCTGATGGTGAGGCAGACTGAGGCTAGCAGTGGGTCACAGAGGTTCTAGGGAGGTGTGTGGTAGACCTAGTGATGTAGGGAGGTAGGACACCGTAGACCTGCTCTGTTACCACACACTGGGTCGTACTGGGTACATCTTAACACAGGGAGGTAGCCCACCGTAGACCTGCTTTGTTAGTACACACTGGGTCGTACTGGGTACATATTAACACAGGGAGGTACCCCACCGTAGACCTGCTCTGTTCGTACACACTGGGTCGTACTGGGTACATCTTAACAGAGGGAGGTAGCCCACCGTAGACCTGCTATGTTAGTTCACACTGGGTCGTACTGGGTACATCTTAACACAGGGAGGTGCCCCACCGTAGACCTGCTCTGTTAGTACACTCTGGGTCGTACTGGGTACATCTTAACACAGGGAGGAAGGACACCGTAGACCTGCTCTGTTAGCACACACTGGGTCGTGTTGCGTACATCCTAACACAGACCAACTGAAAAAGTATTCCTCAGTCTAACTCATGTCCGTATTCCATCTCTGGTAGGTGGTAGGCAGAGCCATCGACCAGGGAGGTGTACTACCTGTTACTACCCTAGCCTGGGTGCCGGCAGGGTTAGTGAGGGCTAGGCAGTCATCCAACGCTTCAGTGGCTGTCATGTGTCATTCCTTTAGCTTTGGTAGCTGTCTTTTTATTCCCCCTTCGCCCTACATGTGGGCTGCTGGCATTCAGTCCACATACGTAAAATCTCTCCATCTCACACACAACGCAAAACAAGACTCGTTCTTCCTAACTCTAGATTTCCCTGCGGTGAACACTACGCGCTAGCCCTGCTTTTGGGCAATATCTCGTCGTAAATACTACTCTTTGTTTCTCTATTAACTGTATAAAACTCCTTGATATCAATATTGTGGAAAATATGAGGAATATTTCTAAAAGCAAATGACTTTTAAATGAGAGTGAAAACGTTCCATGAATCATGAAGAGAGTCAGTGTTTACTTTAAACCGCCCTGGAAGACCAGGAAAATGGAGGAACTAATGTGACTGAGTAAAAAGCATACAAAAGCCTAAAAGAGGTTTTACAAATGTTCAATAAATCTGACAACTTAAATGGCGAGAATCTTTCAATTACCAGGACAATTGTTAAAGCTCGCTTTAACCTCTCCCTTAGCCACAGTAGAAGCAAAAGCCAAACTTTTTGGCAGATTTATTCTGCTCTCTTTCTATTACACAAATATTACTTCGGCGTCCGCTCTTACGAGCTGGCTGTGTGTGTGTGTGTGTGTGTGCCCGAAGTCTCTTAAGACTTGGATCTAGGGCGCGGCCACCTCCCATAGTGTTTATGTGCAGACTAACCATGGGCACAGGAGATCGTGGTGGAGGTCACGAAGTGGAAGACGTCTGCACAAGGCAATGGAGAGTCAGCAGTAAGGGCGTTGCACTGTACTACGTGGGGGTAAGATTGCCACTAGAGAGTCCTGTGTGGGGAGGGTGGGTCTTGATGGTGGTGTTGGCCTGAGGCTTTGTGGGTGAGGACGGTAGTGGAGATGGTGGTGGTGATGGTGGTGGAGGTGTTGGCGGCAGGGACACGGGGCCACACCCTGCCGCTGCAAAGGCGGAGCCACACCAGCTGCTCTAGGGAGGGGCTTCCGGCACAGCTGGGCACTTCATTGAGTCTTCCGCTGTAAGGGTCTTCTCCTCCCTCACCTCCACCTCCACCTCCCCACGACCAGTCACTCAACCCCTCCTCCCTCCCTCGCCTCCCTAACCCCCGGGTCATCACCTGCCTGCTGACTGGCTCACCTCGTCCTGACAGTGTCCCGGAACGACCAGCTGCACGAGCAATTGTTTCACTGTTGAGGAATGTACTCTACGGACGTTTCACTGTTACGGAATATCCTTTACGTAAGTTTCACTGTTAGGTTCTATCACCAACGTAATTTTGGTGTTACGGAATCCCCTGTTTGAAACCTCCTCCGCATAGTTTTGCAACATCATCATCATCATCTACAACTCCATCAATTCGTATCCCTTAACTTGGTTAATTTTCTTTAGTTATTTTTTTATGTAAGCTTAGACGACACGGGCAACTGAGGCCATAACCAAGACCATCCCATTAACGCTATATATGTATATATATTTTTTTTTTGCCGCTGTCTCCCGCGTTTGCGAGGTAGCGCATATATATATATATATATATATATATATATATATATATATATATATATATATATATATATATATATATATATATATATACTGCGGCCTAAGCCAGGTACCCATTCCATCGACCAATTTCTTAACGTGAATAAACAGCTGGGTGGACTGTGGACCGACTGCCACAACCAAGATTCGAACCCATGAGGGCGACGGTGGGCTGGTAGCCCTTGAATGCGTCATGGTCAGGAACGCTAACCGCTACACCACGGGAATTGCTCTACATAGATATTTCCCACCTGGTGATGTCTTGTGGGTGTTGCAGGGTTGCCTCCTACTGCCTTGCCCACAATGTTCTTTCAAAAGTCCTCATCTCCGTTTTCTGTTTTATTATACCCATTTCTTGTTCTCTCTTACCTTCAAATGCTAGTTGGCTGTAGCGTAACCTGTATCTCCCCTACGCTACATCTCGAAGCTACATATATGCTTCCTGACGTCTCGTATGAACCCACATCTCTCTTTTCGAGCCTTCCCTCTCTAACTAAAGTTCAAGGTAACTATCCCATGTTCTAATTCAAAGACCGTGGACATTACAGAACCTTCCATAACTGATCTATATTATGGCTATGGAACTCCATTTCCCACTTTATGGAACTCCATTTCCCACTTTATGGAACTCCATTTCCCACTTTATGCCATGAAAGACATCGCTTTATTGTCTGTAGTTCCCATGACTCTCTTCTTGACCAGTCTCGTGTCCTTTGTCCTCATGTAGCACGTAAACCAACTTAGGCTGAAGATCATGACCTCTTTTTCCAATCGATGTTTGACACTTAATATTTCTCAACTTCAAGTATATGGTACGATGTTCGCTGTGGGTAGAGGTTATACCTTAAGGGATATGGTTAGATGGTATATCGGTAACTTGCTCTGTGGCAGCGCGTTCCGCTACCGGGGCAGCGTGGCCACTCCCGCACCTGCTGGTGTCCAGTGTGTGAGGAGGTGATGACAGTGTGTGACGGGAGGGTTGGTGAGGGGAGGTATAGGGTCTGCAGCCAGACGCCTTCCTCCCACCACAACAGGTGGTGGTGACTGTGGCGGGTCTCCCGCCGGTGTCGCCCCTGTGCCATAGTGAAGTACTTGCCTACACACTCAAGTGGACTTCGATATTTTAAGGACGGGTCGATCCTTGAGCACGACGGTACGCGTCTTGAGCAGGACGGTACGAGACTTGAGCACGACGGTACGAGACTTGAGTACAACGGTACGAGACTTGAGTACAACGGTACGAGTCTTCAGCACGACGGGACGAGACTTGAGCACGACGGTACGAGACTTGAGCACGACGGTACGAGACTTGAGTACAACGGTACGAGTCTTCAGCACGACGGGACGAGACTTGAGCACGACTATAAGATCCTTGAGCACGACAGTTCATCCTTTCAGCCATCCAGGTGGGAAATGCACTGCACTGAACATGAAGCTGGAGCACCACACCGGCAAGACAAGGTCCCGGAACTCCACCCAGCGGGGGCGATAATTCCGGGTTGATAGACGGCGTCTGCTCTGCATCATCCCGCAAGGGCGACACTTTACCCTGTCACTCCTGGCCAACGGTAGTGGTCCTGTCAACACCTCCCGGGGCCCACCGCAGACACCAGGGCCCACCGCAGACACCGGGCCACACCACAGACACCAGGGCCACACCACAGACACCGGGCCACACCGCAGACACCAGGGCCCACCGCAGACACCGGGCCACACCACAGACACCAGGGCCCACCACAGACACCAGGCCACACCACAGACACCAGGCCACACCACAGACACCAGGGCACACCACAGACACCAGGCAACACCACAGACACCAGGCCACACCAGAGACACCAGGCCACACCACAGACACCAGGCCACACCACAGACACCAAGCCACACCACAGACACCAGGCCACACCACAGACACCAGGCCACACCACAGACACCAGGCCACACCACAGACCACAGCCTCTTGCCTCCCTCACCCACCATACTGCAGGAGTCCCATTTGGCTCCCAGTGGTACTTCTTATTTGGGGGAGACCCACCTCTTCACTACCCTGGGACCACTCCCCTTCACCTGCACCCGTTCCATGGGGGTTCAGGACCCTGGGACCACTCCCCTTCACCTGCACCCGTCCCACGGGGGGTTCAGGACCCTGGGACCACTCCCCTTCACCTGCATCCGTCACACAGGGGATCTGTACCGACCTTCAGTGACGATATACCTCAAAGATCTTTCTCTACCATCTGTGACGATATACCTCAAAGATCTTTACCATCTGCGACGATATACCTCAAAGATCTTTCTCTATCGTCTGTGACGATATGCCTCAAAGATCTTTACCATCTGTGACGATATACCTCAAAGATCTCTCTCGTCATTGACGATATACCTCAAAGATCTTTCTCTATCGTCTGTAACGATATACCTCAAAGATCTTTATCATCTGTGACGATATACCTCAAAGATCTTCCTCCTTTCAAAACCCCGGCAGTACCATATTTCTTGATCCCAAGCTACATTTACTCCAACTCCTCGTGTTTACTCCAGAAAAGTGTGTGTGTGTGTGTGTGTGTGTGCGTGTGTGTGTGTGTGTGTGTGTGTGTGTGTGTTGGTGATGAAGACCATGTGCTGCCTCACACACTACGTCATCACACAACCACCAACGTACTTCACCAGTCGCTCTCCGAACTATCGTCCTGTGGCCCCCATGATGGTCCCAGAGAGAGAGAGAGAGAGAGAGAGAGAGAGAGAGAGAGAGAGAGAGAGAGAGAGAGAGAGAGAGAGAGAGAGAGGCTAACAAGGCAGGTAGGTATCCAATCATCCACGCTGGCAAAGTAAACATTGAACACCCGCATGGCAGGCATTTCAAGAGGCCCATTACCCAACCTTCACATTCTCCCCACGATTTATCCTTCTATAACCGTAATCATTATGGCCACACTACCACTGACACACATCAGGATTTAACATTTTATATATATATATATATATATATATATATATATATATATATATATATATATATATATATATATATATATATATATTCCTATGAGTCCACGGGGAAAATGAAACACGATAAGTTCCCAAGTGCACTTTCGTGTAATACATCATCAGGGGAGACACAAGAGAGAAATATGAGTCAGTTGATGTACATCGAACGCATACATACATACACACACATATCAACATATACACGTATACATACACATACAAAGATATATACACATGTACATATTCATACTTGCTTGCCTTCATCTATTCCTGGCGCTACCCCTCCCCACAAGGAAACAGCATCGCTACCCCCAGCTGGAATTCATATATAAATGGTTTTTCCCTAACTCTTGATGACGAGAAAATAATTACGTTAGACGCTATTCTCGCTAAAAATACCTACGTAATAAAACATTGCGTCGTATTCATAATCTTAGTGGAATCTAACCGGACAAGTCCCAGTGCTGAATATTGTGGGTTTTTAGGCTTTGTTTTGTGGGATCTCCAAACCCGAACACACGTCAAGGCAAATATACAACTGTTAAGAACTTACCTTCGTGTGCGCGTCTGACTGGGGTTGTGACGCCACTCAAGAAACATTCAAGGAAAAAGTTTCGTGTTATAACAACCAACGTCGGATATGGTACACAATAAATTACCGGAACATCAAATGTCCTCAGACAAAGATTTCGAAAAAAAAAGAAACACACACTTCCATAAACATGATTCAAACTGTACTATTCATACTCTGATACTCAAATATTTGCGATTCAGCGAAGAGCGTTGCCCAACTGCTTTCGATTACCCGTAAAAGGATAAATGGTTTATGTAAATAAGTCGTTTCTAGTAAAGGAAGATAAATATATGTGTTGCAAACCGTAAGGATAAATGGTTTGTGTAAATGAGTTGTTTCTAGTAAAGGAAGATAAATATATGTGCTGCAAACCGTATACCAATACTCTTTTTTTCAGTGTATACAGGATGATGCGTACAGACGATATATACTGCGCCAAGTTTTTAAAACTTTTAAGGATACCAAACCTACTTATATAGGGTGTATAAAATCTTCGTACGCTATACTACAGCCTATAACACAACCCAGTAAATCGAGGCTCTTTACGATATGAGAGAGAGAGAGAGAGAGAGAGAGAGAGAGAGAGAGAGAGAGAGAGAGAGAGAGAGAGAGAGAGAGAGAGAGAGAGAGAGAGAGAGTAAAAGGCAGTGTGAGCGAAGATAAACATTGTCAAGTGCCCCCCGCTTTACTAGGCTACTGTGTTGTGAACGGTGGCTCTTAAAACCCTTAAACTGTGACCCGGACTTAGTATGGGTTAACCCGATTACGCTATAAGGAGTGACGATGGATATATCCTATCTCACACATAAACGTAGTACGTTAATGGATTTCTGATTTACGTTCTGCATATGTTCCCTTCCAGCTAATTTCGTAACGTCAGGAGGCATCGGTGTGCGCGCGCAGCTTCGGCTCTGTAACAGCGAGTAGCCAGTGAGACATGGTTCTCATCCTCCGCCTTTTCTGAGAGGCGTCCGTGCCAGCTTCATCAAATCACAAAGGAGTGTATATATGTGTCTCTGTGAGCCCTGGGCGGGCCAGAGGCTGACGTGAGAGAGTTAAGTCCCACCAGGATCACTGTCACCCGCTGCCCTATTTGGGTATACACCGACGGCAGGACTCCCCTACCGTGTTTCAGGACCTCTCTCTCTCTCTCTCTCTCTCTCTCTCTCTCTCTCTCTCTCTCTCTCTCTCTCTCGATATGATGTCGTTGATCACCTCAAATAATCAGCTGGGTTGAAAAAAAAAAAATCTTAGCGGCTCATTCTCAGTGTTCAGATTAATGGATATCGTACATTTAAGACTGTTTTGCGACCGAAACATTTCATATCTTTAATTCATTTACGTATTCGAGAGTCCCTCTTCCATCATTACCGATAATTAATGTTCTCTCCTTCGTATGTGCTTTGTGACGCCCCTGCAATGCCTGAGGCTGAGGGACACCGTAGATGGGTTTGCCATCTAGGACATCCGTCATTGTTTTGCCTCTCGTTTCCCGTACAACTAAGGGCGTCCATACCCTGTAGGAGATGACGGTACCAGGACCAAACTACCAGTGACACTTACCAGCCAGAGATCCTGTAGAGGGACTTACCGTACGGCGCCCCTGGGACAACCTCCTCCTCCTCCTCTTTCTTCTCCTCCGCCCGCGGCACCTGTTCCTCCGGCAGGCGACCCTGACCTCCTCCCTGACTGCCATCTTTCTTCCCTGTCAGGACCACACCAGACCAGCCTCAGTGCACAGCTGCAATGCTCAAACTACAATAAGAATTTACCATATAGAAATACAACATTGTTTTTGGTTACAGAGGATACTATCCTTGATGCATGACAACTGTACGAACAGTTAAGTTACACTTTACTGACAACTGACAAGATTCAGGCACTAGCGAGGACATCTGATGATTTGTTTATGTTTATATGAAGGTTGGAGCTCTCGACTGACATTGGGCGAGCCTGAAAAAACCTGCAAGTTGATGTCTCACGAAACACACAGAGCATAGGTACTTAAGTGATGGGGAGTTCAACCTGCCCCCAGTAACACTACTCACTCTCAGATTGTACCTGTCCCTCGCCTCACTACTCACTCCCAGGCTCTACCTGTCCCTAGCCTCACTACTCACTCCCAGGCTCTACCTGTCCCCAGCCTCACTACTCACCCCCATGCTCTACCTGTCCCCACCCTCACTACTCACCCCAGGATCTACCTGTCCCCAGTCTCACTACTCACTCCCAGGCTCTACCTGTCCCCAGCCTCACTACTCACCGTCCGCCAGGATGATGGTGTAGCTGTAGGCGTCGTACTTTTTGTTCCTGTGGGAGCGGTGACGATTCTTGTTCCTGCCTGACGTGTAGACCGTCCTGACCTCCAAGTCCTCGTCTCGGCTCGCGGGCGACCTGTCTCTGTGGCGACGATGATGACGCCGACGATGACCTTGGTGGCGGCGGCGGGTGCCTGGTCTGGCGCCGTCGGTGGCGGCAGACGCCCACCGGCGGTGGTGGCCATTGGGGTGTCTCGCTGAGGGCGGTAGGTGGTCCTGCGACCTCTGATCTGTTTTCGCGATAGCATCTACTCCGGGCGAAGGCTGGCGACGGAGGCCATGAAGAAGACCACTCTTCGCCCGGCCCTCCTGAGCTTGTGGGTCGTCACTGGCGTATACGGGTACCCTGCCAGAGGCGGGTTTCTTGATATCCTCCTCAGACGTCTCATTCCCGCGTTTCACCTCACCTCCGCTAGGGGGACCGACCGACTGGTGCACCTCACCGCCAGCTTGGGACATGTTGCCATCCTGGGAGTCGTCGACCATGTAGTAGGTGTCTCCCTCGTGAAGGATCTCCCGAGCACCGTCCGCTGGAGAGTCCTCCATCCTGGTGACACACCCTCCCTCGCCAGCCTCATCTTCGTCATGATGTCGACCCTCCGTCGAGTCCTGCTGGGCCGCCTGTGGTAACAAGAGTACACTGATGTTACGCTAACGAGAGACGGATTCCCTGATGTTCACACAACGGATCAATGCGGAGAAAACTTGATTACACACACACACACACACACACACACACACACACACACACACGGCCTGGAGTGAGGGACTTGTATAATCTCTTTCTGAAAAGAGGAACAGAGAAAGGAGCCAAGCGAGGACTGGTCCTCGAAGCCTCAGGCTAGGGTGCCTGAATGTGTACACAATTGTAATCAGAATGAAAAAAGAAAGACTGACGCCGTTTCACGAAAGAAATCTAATGTCTTGGCTCCGAGCGAAAGGGGAAGGGGGAAGAATGGTTTACGGAACGTTGTGGAGTTAAAGTTCGGGTATAGTTAGAGGTCACGAGTGAAATACAAGGTGGTACTCCTGATGGAGGAGGAGCTATGGGACTGTGTTAAAGAAAGAGTGCAGGAAGTGAGTTCATTGCTGTTGTGGGGTAGAATGAAATGAAAAAAAAAACGCATACTAAATGACAGCGAACACCAGAGGGAGATTCATGGAACCACTTGGTGGAGGTGGAAGGCTTCCAGTATGGTGAACCAGACCAGCTAGGTTGTATGGCGTGTACTGGATGGAGAGTTGCAGCATCAAACAGCCTGCCAGACCACACTCTCATTAGGGAAGTTCTGCTTGCATACTGAGCTGTGGAGTTACATGATAGCTCCCGAAACTAGAGTAATTATATATATATATATATATATATATATATATATATATATATATATATATATATATATATATATATATATATATATATTTTCTTTCTTTTAAACTATTCGCCATTTCCCGCGTTAGCGAGGTAGCGTTAAGAACAGAGGACTGGGCCTTTTTTGGAATATCCTCACCTGGCCCCCTCTGTTCCTTCTTTTGGAAAATTAAAAAAAAAAAAATGAGAGGGGAGGATTTCCAGCCCCCCGCTCCCTCCCCTTTTAGTCGCCTTCTACGACACGCAGGGAATACGTGGGAAGTATTCTTAATCCCCTATCCCCGGGGATAATATATATATATATATATATATATATATATATATATATATATATATATATATATATATATATATATATATATATATATATATTACTGACCTGTGTGGACCAGAGGTGACCAATACTGATCTGTGTGGACCAGAGGTGACCAATACTGACCTGTGTGGACCAGAGGTGACCAGTACTGACCTGTGTGGACCAGAGGTGACCAATACTGACCTGTGTGGACCAGGGGTGACCAGTACTGACCTGTGTGGACCAGAGGTGACCAGTACTGACCTGTGTGGACCAGAGGTGACTAATACTGACCTGTGTGGACCAGAGGTGACCAGTACTGACCTGTGTGGTCCAGCCGGGGCAGCAGGCGAAGACGGTGCGGGTGTGGACCTCCTCACGGTCCTCGTAGAAGGTGCGGTACTGCGTCCTGCGGGGTGGGAACGAAAGGTGGCTGGTTAGTCTAACGCGCGCCCTGCGCAACACATCACCTGTGATCCGATCTAAACCACACAGGGAGTACTTACAGGAAATATATGTCGTTGAGCCATCAGTTAACCTGACTAATAGGGCAATTAGACAATTACTTGCATAGAAATATATGGAAGAAAATTCAGTGTTGGTAGATAATCCTGAGGCAATTAGGCAATTATATAGAAATATATGTACGGAAATTCAGTGTTGGGAGATGATCTTAAACAATATGGTTTCAACTTGTGCGTCTCTTTAGCAATGAATACATCAACTCCGAACAATCACAGGCCAGACAGCATCACTGCTTCATTCTAATATTTTTTTCTGATAAATACATCACTGCACTGGACACTCATTAGCTGCTAACATCAGGTGCTTAAAAGCCATTAACACTAACCTAATGAACTCTAGGATCCATAATTACATTCAGAGTTCATTACAGAGACAAATTTCTCTAACACAATTATTGCTGCTTTCCAGTGAACAACGTCAAGTTTCAGAGTTGAATACTCTATCACATTTTTCAGTTTACTGTCTAGTACGTCACATATGTGCCTTTGATTACATGACACATGACCGTTATTATGTGTTTATGGGCAGCAGATTATAACCCTGGTTGCCAGAGGGCCATATCTAAGCTACCACACACTTGCTGAAGTCTGGCTAGCTTAGTGATCAGCGGTAATCACTTATGGCGTCGTTAATCACTTACGGCGTCGTTAATCACTTATGGCTTCGTTAATCACTTACGGTGTCCCGTCATGGGAAAGATTACAGTTCGGGGGGGTAAAACTCACTCACCATGGCGGTATGTGGGTACTGGTCTACGTTGGACCTGCTCCCACCAACACGATGGTGCCGAAGGAGAACTAATGGTGGTGCCCCATTGTAGACTCTTCACTAGTTTCATTTATCTTAACACGGAATGAAATTACCTGGACAAATAGTCCCCTCCCGTAAATATAGGTTTGAGATGAACGCACCTTCACCTTTTACTATATTTGGTCTTCCGAAGACTCCCATATTCAGTCCGGGGATAAATAAATGGGAATATTTTTCCTCCCCTTCTCCCGGCTGTGGTAATTACAGAGCCGTCCGTCCGGCAGGGTTACGTGTACCCGCGTGTACCACGACCGTCTCTGAGGGTCGCGCTCGGCAGGAATTCCTCCTCCTCCTCCTCCTCCTCCCGGGTCACCATGTGGCGGCGCCCCGCGTTTCCAGCGGCCGTGGCTCACACCTCGACCGTTAGGAAGGCGAGAGCAACCAGGAGGACAGTATGGTCACGACCCAACTGTCAGGATCTACTCTCACAAGCGGTTTATACAAGCTGGGTTTATATTTACACGGAGGGTGCTGCTACGGGGAGGGTGGTATGTGTGTATGTGTGTGTGTGTGTGTGTGTGTGTGTGTGTGTGTGTGTGTGTGTGTGTGTGTGTGTGTGTGTGGGCAGCCGAGACCCCTACATTAGCGACTGGGTAAGCACCATCCCATCCTCGGGGGTCCCCTCACAGCTACCATGTAATTTCTTCAGCTACTTAGCTTGCTCGAGGCAAGACGCTGGCGAAATTCGAGATTATTTGTCTTGGGTTGTGGTTAGTCACCCGCTGCTGATGACGTCCGCGGATTGCCAGGGAGGCAGGCGTGTGCCGTAAGGCTACAGGAAGGGGGAGGGTAGGGACAGTCAGGTATTACTAACATTTAATGGTTTGTGAAGTTAAAATTTTGGATCAGTTTGAAGAAAAGTCCAAGTCTCACCCATGGCCACGAGCCTGGCTATCCCATCGCAAGAGATCCGAGTGTAAAACGCACGACTAAAATCTTATAATCGCAGGAAATATTAATTATGAAAAATACAGATATGTTTGAGAAGCCCATCAAGGGAGGTCATGTTCCTGGGAGAGGAGGTGTCAGCGTGTGGGGAGAGTTATGGCCTCCTGGGGGCGACCACCTCCGCGTCAGAACCCAATCCGAGGTGTTGAGGGCCAGCAGGAGATGTTATCCCAGGCCAGCTCATGGGTTTTACCGGTGGTGGAGGGTGATGATCCCAAGATAACCCGCCGCTTACATGGTCTACCTTCACCGCCTCGCCGGGGAGGTAAAGGGGTTTATAGCTAATGCCCGTCATGCCTTTCCTCCCCTCCAGAGACGACGGCGCTCCCCCCCCCCCACACACACACAGACACACACACACACACACACACACACACTCACCACAGAAACACACAAACGTGATCTACAAAACACAGCATCAAATTAAGCAAGAAACTTATTACAAAAATGTAAAAAAAAGAAACCGCTTTTATAGCGGAGTGGTTGATGAACGTAACAAATTGAAAGAGGATGTGGTGTATGTTGGCCAGCATACAGAAGTTTGAAATGTTACGCGACAGTAGAAAACGTTCAAGAGATGGGTCCCCAATGAGTGCACACAACTCCCTCCCTCGTACAGTACAATAGGTAATTATACACACGAGTAGTGACCATTGCAAAGAAAAAGAGGTCATGGGGCACCGAAGTAAGTGGATGAAACAATTCACTTATTCTCCCTGATGTTTGCTGATACTTGCTCACCCCAACCCTCATTTGTCCTCTTTTTTCAGCCCCTGCACCTTCTCTTGACCTCCTGCCGCTTTCTCTTGTACATCTCCCAATAATTCCCGCTCCTTCCCCGTAAGGACCGCCTACACACTCCTCTTTTATCTTTCACTTGCCACATTACTCATTTTGGCATTTGAATCACCCTCTACTAATATCCAATCTCTCGCATCACGACTATTAACAAACTTACTCAACTACTCCCAAAACACTCTCCTTTCTTCATCATTCTTCTCATGGCCAGGTGTATAAGCACCAATAATCACCTATCTCTTGTAATCTACCTCTATTTTCACATCAATCAGTCTGGGGCTCACTTTCTTGTACTCTTTCACACACTCCCGCAACTCCTGCTTCAGCAGAAGTACTATCCCATCCTTAGCTCTCACCTTAACACTAACCCCTAACTTTACCTCTAAGACATTTCCAAACCATATACCCTAGAGCTTTGTTTCACTCAGAGCCACAACAACCAGGTTTATTTCCTTAAACATAATACCAATCTCTCTTTTCTTGTCATCTTGCTTACATCCGAACAGTTCAGACACCCTTACCTTGACCCTTCGAGGAGGATGAACACTCCTCGCTTGGCTCCTTTTGTTCCATACTATAAAAGCCAGGAGAACTAAGGAAGACATAATAACCACATATAATTCTTTTTTGCATTCCATTTGTATACTTACATTATGCACATCACTATCTATACAATAACTTTACGACAAGTTCCAAAGTGCGAGTGAACACGACGGTTGATCACCGATCACAATTATAGCCGAGAGGGATTGCCGTACCCCCGGAGGGAATGCAGGCCATTTAATGACCTCACAATGACCCATTAGTGCTGAGGCACGAACCATTATGGAGAAAATATGACAGAGGTCATCCAGAGCAGCATGATTGCCATATCGATCACTGGTATAATGGCCGCATCCATCACCAGTATGGATGCGGCCAGAGGCAATGCCGTCGCCCAGGATGAAGGATGGTTGTAGCTGGTTGATCAACCGATTGCCAACTGGAATTATGTGATGGTCGGAATTAGACGATAAATTAGCACAGAGACAACCATGGTGTAATGAGGGTAAATACAACATGACAGCGAGCGACGTTTATAACTAGCGGGATTGGCTGTGTTCACGTCATCCGTCACTATAACGAATGAGAACGTTCATAGAACGAAGAGGAAGACGAACTCCGATCTCCACACACGTTTTCGTCAGTAAGAGGAGTTCGTAGATACAACGTGCTTTATGTGATGAGAATCACTGCATCACTGCGAGTGATAATTCTACAGTGAATATGCAGTGTTCCCTCGCATCTTGAGAAACAGGTAGGCTTACGATAGCCGGACGTGTGTCTACGATAGCCGGAGGTAGGCTTACGGTGGCTAGAGGTAGGCTTAGGGTAGCCGGAGGTAAGCGTTCGACAGCCTGGGGTAAGCGTTCCATAGCCGGAGGTAAGCGTTCGATAGCCGGAGGTAAGCGTTCGATAGCCGGAGGTAAGCTTTCGATAGCCGGAGGTAAGCTTTCGATAGCCGGAGGTAAGCTTTCGGTAGCCGGAGGTAAGCGTTTGATAGCCGGGGGTAAGCGTTTGATAGCCGGGGGTAAGCGTTCGGTGGCCGGAGGTAGGCCCAGGGTAGCCGGAGGTAAGCGTCTGCCACCCAGGAGGTAGTGACGTCGGGGACTCGACAGCGATACACTGGTACTCGGTAGATCTACAGCCTCCACAGGACTTGGTCCTAGGCCTCCGTCAGCTGTGTCTCCTCCCCCAGCCGGTGCTGGAGGCAGACACTGATATCCGAGCCATACATCCACGTACTGGAGACACGAGGGGCCTTCACCGCACCTCTGTGACGTGACTCTTATATCACTCTCGTTATGATTAATTTAGGTAATATATATAATGATTATTAGGGGGCCCCCTCAGCTCACTCCAGGACCAAACTAATATACCAGGGCTATTCAGTTACTTCAAGTGTAGGGCCCGATTATGAAAGCCAAATTGATGGAGGGGCCATACATTCATTTTGCCTCCATTTTTTCTTCCCCACACATTTCATTCGACTAATTATCACAAATGATCACACGTTTCATCCAGCCGATTCATACAGTTGGTAACGATAAGAATCTACTTATATAAAATGTCGTAAGCACTTAAGTAAATGAATAACTTCATTAATCTAATTCTTCTGAGTCTGTCAAAGGGCCAAGAAATAATCACTCAAAGGGCCAGATTTGGCCCGCGGGCCACCAACTGAATAGCCCCGTGATATGTATTTCTGTTCTCCTCTGGACGGACCTGAATCTTTATACTAAGCACTTGGGGGCATCAGCCCACCACTGTAACCTGACTCATATATCCTTCTATTGTCCACGTATGTATGTTGAGCTTCAACACGTAAATCATATGTGTCTTTAACTAGCTTACAAGGGGCGTTCATCTCATCATTATGAACCTGCTTCATGACACATCTCCCAAATTTGTACAGGTCTGTCCTCTCAAATTTGCTTTGTGTGTGTGTCTGTACTGTGTTACCCACGTCACATCATGTAGGCCAGTAAATAAAGTAATTAACTGATGTTAAGAGAATCTGTGGCTTCTGTAAGAAGGTGTATGTGTGGTGATGGTGTTGGGTGCGTTTGTAGCTTGTATGGGAAAGTGTGGGTCAAGTCATAGTGAGATAAGAACACGCATGGCATGCATGACCAGGCGTAGTGGATGTGCAAAGTGGGCGATAGGAAGGTGTGTGTGTGTGTGTGTGTGTGTGTGTGTGTGTGTGTGTGTGTGTGTGTGTGTGTGTGTGTGTGTGGTGTTGACTGTGAATCTGGCGAGTGTTTACGGCAACATACGGATGCTGAGGACCTGCAGAGTGCGTGTAAAGAGAGGTATGTGAGCAGGGAGGGAGGTTTACAGTAGGTGCGTGCAGGGGCGCTGGGTGTTAAGACTGGCGTGGAAGGAAAGAAATAAAAGTGACAATGGTGCAGGGGAGAAGGTTGCATGTGTGTGTGCAAGGTACGCATGGCTAAGGCTAGGCACACCCGGGGCTCAGAGAGGGTTGTGTGCAGTGCTGGAGGAGAGGTTGATGCCTACACTGTATACACAAGGACGCGCTTACCTGCAGAAGATACGGCTTTGCGCTTGTGAGTGAAGGAGGCGATACTGCCTCAGGTCTCGTGCGGGGGAGAACCCTTTCGAGGCATAAGTGCGTGGCTTCGGCCCTGCTCATGAGGGACGACGGAGAGTGCCAAGTAACTCAGGATTGTGAGTGAAAACGTGAGAGAGTGAATCACTGGCGAGTAAAAGAAAGATGAGATGTTGATGAGGCTGGTGCAGTGAGATGGTACACAGAACAGCCATGGACCGTCACAACATGTCGTAAATCTTCCACCAAAAAATGAGTTGTAGATGCGTGTGTTGTGGGGTCTATGGTGGGGGGACGCGACACGCAGCCGTGATCAGTATGACAGTGCCATAAAGAGCAAAGGAGGTAGCCAGAGGAAAGTGTAGAGCGCTAGTGAATGGTTTAGTGTGTTGACGAATGACATTCTCCCGCACAGCTGGTACACAGATTCACCTCATAGCTGATACACAGATCCACTGCACAGCTGGTGCACAGATCCACTGTACAGTTGGTGCACAGATCCACCTAAAATGTGGTACACAGATCTGCTGCAAAGCAAGTACACAGATCTGTTGCAAAGCTGGTACACAGATCCATCTCAAAGGTGATACACAGATCCACTGTACAGCTGGGACTCATATCTGCTACGCTGCTGGCACACAGATAAAGCTACAGAACAGTCTAATGAATACGGTATAAGTACCACAGCAAGATGAAGAACGGGCAGTGAGGGACGGCATCTGACTGACGGGCAGTTAGGGACGGGCAGTGAGGGACGGACACTGAGGGACGGCATCTGACTGACGGGCAATGAGGGACGGGCAGTGAGGGACAGGCAGTGAGGGACGGTATTTGACTGACGGGCAGTGGGTGACGGCATCTGACTAACGGGCAGTGAGGGACGGGCTGTGAGGGACGTCATCTGACTGACGGGCAATGAGGGACGGGCAGAGGCACGGGCACTGAGGAACGGCATCTGACTGACGGGCAATGAGGGACGGGCAGTGACTGACGGGCAATGTGGGAATAACAAAGGAGAGTCTGTCAACAAAACATATGACGGAGCCACAGATAAGAGACGGTTAACGTTTTCCTAAGTCAACGGCGTCAATTGTTTCCGTCTACAACTACAGTAGGGACACGTCTAGATGGACTGGAGCCCAAACTACGGGCATTACTGGGATGAGTGATCTGAATGACGTCTATATCTGTGGCCAGAAAGACGCAGGCAAACACACCTGTTGATACTGTGGGTCGTTGATAACGATAGTGGCGAGTTGAGGGAGAGGCAGACTTTGGGAGGGAGGTTGAAGGAGGGGAAGACTATAGGAAGGGTTGTAGGAGGGGAAGACTTTAGGAAGGGTTGTAGGAGGGGAAGACTTTAGGAAGGGTTGTAGGAGGGAAAGACTTTAGGAAGGGTTGTAGGAGGGGAAGACTTTAGGAAGGGTTGTAGGAGGGGAAGACTTTAGGAAGGGATGAAGGAGGGGAAGACTTTGGAAGGGGTTTGAAGGAGGTTACTAGGAATGGAGTGACCAAGAGAAGGATCCGGAAGCTGAAGAAGAGAAGTTGGAGGTGTAGAGGCTCGTGCTCAACTGGGGTCCTGTGTGTACGTGAACGTGGCGTCCTGTGTGTACGTGAACGTGGCGTCCTGTGTGTACGTGAACGCAGATAAACTGGTATCTAATCTTGGTCTAGTAGATGGCTGGATGTGAAGCCATCATTACTGATGAGTGGACGAAGAGGTGTTGGGAGGGTAAGGCTTCCAGAGGAAGGGTGCCTCCCCCACACACCCAGCAGGTCCTGAGCCACGCCTACCACCCACACACTAACCCACGGGTCATGTCACCCAGCAGGTCCTGAGCCATGCCTACCCCCACACACACTAACCCACGGATCATGTCACCCAGCAGGTCCTAAGCCATGCCTACCACCCATACACTAACCCACGGGTCATGTCACCCAGCAGGTCCTGAGCCATGCCTACCACCCATACACTAACCCACGGGTCATGTCACCCAGCAGGTCCTAAGCCATGCCTACCACCCATACACTAACCCACGGGTCATGTCACCTAGCAGGTCCTGAGCCATGCCTACCCCCACACACACTAACCCACGGGTCACGTCACCCAGCAGGTCCTGAGCCATGCCTACCCCACACACACTAACCCACGAGTCATGTCACCTAGCAGGTTCTGAGCCACGCCTACCCCCCCCCCCCCCCCCCACACACACACACACACTAATCCACGAGTCATGTCACCCAGCAGGTCCTGAGCCATGCCTATCCCCCCACACACACTAACCCACGAGTCATGTCACCTAGCAGGTCCTGAGCCATACCTACCCCCCCCCCCCACACACTAACCCATGGGTCATGTCACCCAGCAGGGCCTGAGCCACCCCTCACACCTCCTCACAATCGACAGTCAAGTGTTCAGATGTGGCGTTCCTCGTGTATGCTGCCTGGAGTCGGTGGGGCCATAAAAGCGGCGTCGTGTCAGTACCTGCTGGTGTTTATGGATGTCCCAGATCTGCGACCACAAGGGGAGGCTGGTGGTGGTAGGGCCTGGGCTTGCGTAGGGGGTGTGCCTGCGCGTGCTTGTATGAGGAATGCTTGAGTGTGTGCGCAAGTGTCTCAGTAACACCATGGTCTGCGAGAGATCTAAGTCGATCGAGGAACTTGGAGGAGGAGCCAGATTTCAGGTGCAGAACAGTTGGCAGCCTTCCCCTTTGTGTTGCGTGAACTGGGGTGAGATGGCGGGTTCGGCGTGAGAGGAGAGAGAGAGAGAGAGAGAGAGAGAGAGAGAGAGAGAGAGAGAGAGAGAGAGAGAGAGAGAGAGAGGGGGGGGGGGGCAGGTCTTTGCGCGGTTATGTGTGTGTGTGACGCCCTAAATCTACACCACACCCTCACCCAACACCCTCCCACTCTACCACATCACTGACTGGGGGAGGTCAGGTGTCGCGGAGTGAGGGGCCGACCAACATCATCATCAATCCATCCCAGCCTGGCTACCGGCAGCCCCAGGCCAGAATGATGGCCACCATCCGTCTCCTCTGAAATCACAATCAGTCAAATGGTCCTTCATCTCCCACTGTTATGGCGGTGCGGGTGAGGCACGAGGGGGAATTGATCACGCGCCGCGGTAACTCCTCTACCGCTTCTTGCGCCGCTCCCGTTCGTCTTGTATACGCGCACGTATAAATAAACCCGCGAGGGTAGTATCGTTTCGAAACCATACGACACGACACACGGCGCTCTATAACGGAAGGAGTGACGTCAGAAGCTGGGAGGGCGGGTGTCCCTGTTGTAAGAGATTATATCACACAGGAATACCTGTATTCACACATAGGGGGTGACACTCCACATAGGATTTCAACTGATTCGTCCTTCCCCAAGTTGCATCAATTAGTCATATGTCATGTTCATTGTGGTGATGTTTGTACTTATAATACACTATCCTTAGAGGGATTGTACATGAATATATGTACGTATCTGTCTATCTGCTTACATATCTATCTTTCTGTCTACCTTCCTCTGTGTTTATCTATCTAGCTATCTAGCTATCTGGGCGTTACCGGACTCCACCAAGAGCGAAGAGTCACCTTCGGAGAAGTTGTATTATCGGAGTACAGTCTCATCGAAGGACATCTTACTCCAAAGGAGTCCATCCTTTCTCTGCTCCTGATCGTGACGCAGCCTTGAGGCTACAGGAGAATGGGTCCTGAGGTCGTGTGATCGTCAAAGCCTTTTCTTTATCGAGTCCAAACATCATCTTCCAGATGGGAACTATTCTCCACCGAAACCCGACTCCAACAAAGACAAAATCTGTTCAGAAATTGCATCTCCCTCACAAAAGTCGACGAAGAAAATCGCATTTCTCTCTAAATCAACTGGGTTGGAACGAATAGCAACAGCCTCACTGGATCCATTTGGCAATTCATCTGAGGGAAATGGAAACCAGGTGAATACTGCAACGAAGCAGGTGCTCGCAACCCTCAATCTCCAGCCACAACCACTCCAGATGGGTCAGTGGCAGTCTGCATCCCTTCGCACTGCAGATGAGCAACGTCCACTGCTGGTCTCCACACCCTCCGCATTCCAGATGGGCTACAGGATGTCCCAGTACCAATTCATGTGTAATTCCATATACACACATAACCCTCTCACATCAAGTCTGTAGGGTAGAAGTCTACAGCAAAAGAATAGAGATATTTACTGAAGAAACTAGGGTTTCCGAGGCACTGTGGCGCATCTGACGAAGTGAGGGATACCAAGTGGAAGCAACACCACCTGAGCTGATTACCGGAGGGAGGAATCACCAAGCGAAATCCAATCACAATCAGACATGATCCGAGACTATTGCCTTAACTGTATCAACGAATCAGACGCTTCGGATCCTAAAGTTTCTCTTTCTTCTTGTCGTTCCGAACGCTCACTCAGGATTCTTCGCGTGACGCAATAAAACAGCAGTATCTTCGAAAGAAAGAGGTTCATACAGACGTAACTAAACCCTATATGAACCCATGTATGTTAGTATTCTGCGAGGAACTGCTGTGGGTGAAGGAAGAGTGAGTTAATTTGCTAGTTGTGAGAACAGAGGCGCGCGTCCTGCCGAAGCTGATGATCTCGGTAACTTCACAATACAATATTTTCTAGGCCATTCTGAAATAGCTATACACCACAGAACGGCCTACTTAATACAGAAGATATTTTTCTATATCAACACATGTACACAGACTGTGTACAGCATCTATAAAGGACACATCTCCAAGTACTGCCGATGGTTATTGACCAGAATGAAAGGAAAACACCCGCTGAGCACAATCGCTTCCCTTCGAGACGATGTATATCGCCAGGTTCCTCAAGAGATTTTTAGGGAGTCGCACAACCGGTTAGATTGCCCACCACGTGAGGCGGAATTAGGGTGAAATTGGCCTTCATTACCCGTTACCATCACAAAGCTCTTGATGTCAATTATACTTGATCATAAACCACTTTAATGTCTATCACAGTCATTGTGTTTAAGGTACAGAAACATTATCATCAATATCAAACAAAGGAACACAGTATATCTATCATGTTTATCATGAAAAACTTATTATCTATCGAAGTAATTGTGCTGAAGGTACCAGAGTATTATTACCAAGCTAAGGAACACTATCTATTACACTTATCATAAAAATCTTATTATCTATCGAAGTAATTGTGCTGAAGGTACCAGACCATTATTACCATACTAAGGAACACACTACATCTATCTCACTTATCATAAAACCCTTATCGAAGTAGCTGTACATTAGGTATCGGAACATTATCATATCATTATCAAGTCTAGTTCACAAGAGTTCAATTGCTCATCTGTGCCTGCTCACGTCAAGGCTGGAGAAGACACACACTCACGTCACTGCTCGCACTACCGAGAAACAGTTGTAGACGAACGTAGACACGGACTGGTAGACAGAGGCCCAGTGCTGTATCTACCAATTTGTAGAGGGGTCAGTCAGTCAGTCTCTCTCTCTCCCCTTACCTCCTCTCGTAGTTGACGCAGCTGGGGGTCCTGGAGTAGCAGCCGGGGCGGTAGACCCTGACGGTGGCGGTGTAGCCGCGGACGGTGGGCACGCGGACCGGCACCCTCTCCTCCCGCTGGTAGCGGCACACGTTGGGCCTGGCGGTGAGGGAAGGAAACACACAGAACGTCAGGGGAACATCCTGCCTCCAGCCACACACACTCTTATCTTACTGATAACACGAGATGTAAGATAAGAGGAAATCTATCTATTGTCAGGTTCTTATAAGGATATGGTAGACAGGTGGGAAATACCTACATACCTGTCGTTTATATCTATCTATCTATCTATCTATATCTATATCTATATATAGATGAGACGGCCTTGATTAGCCTATCAATTGGTGCTTGCCGTCTAAGCTAACCTAAAAAAAAAACATCATTGACAAATATTGACGCCATAACAAAAACAATAATAAAGAGTTGTAATGCGTAGGACATGACTCAGGCAGACTTTGATCACTCTAAAAAGAAATGGCAACAACACTGAGTTAATCAGAGGCATAGGCGAGGCTTCTATACCACCGGAGGGAGGGACGATGTAAACAGAGTGACCACAAACACCACGTTAGTAATGGTCGCTCATTTGACTCGATTTCGGCTCTAGCCGTGGAGGTCCTGGGTCGCGGGCCATGTACGACGGGTTAAGAACACCCGCCAGCTCTCGTCTTGGGAGAAGAAAAGGAAACACCAGGATTTTCTAGGTACAGAAACACAGCTTCTGCTGCCCACATACGATACGAATGAGGAAACATCTGACCTGTCCAGATCGTATTAGTCATAATCATTATCAATGATAATCATGATACTTCTCTAAATCGCGATGATCATTGTACTCGTTAATTAGTATCACTGATAATCATTGTACTCTTCTTAATCATCATCATTAGTAATCACTGTACTCTCTTAATCATCATCATTAATAATCATTGTATTCTTCACACTCCCTCTATAATTCATGATTTGCAACATACATATAAGACAGATAAGTGTTATCTTTAATCACTTCCCTGTCTACATAATACAGCAACAGATGCTCTCACCAGTAAAGACCCTCAAAATATTTTCTCTCGCGACTAACACCTTGTTTACGTGCCACTTCTAAAGGAAGAGAGAGGAGGGGGCAGCACCTCGCCTTGTCTTCGACGGACCTCGGGGGATTAATCTCCGAAAAAAAAAAGGGATTTGTCCCCTTCTCGAACGTTACCTACCTACCCGCTGTGGCTGAAATTTTTTTAAGCACGTCTGAAGGGGATAATCATAGGTAACATTATCCCTGTGAGTTTGCCGAGCTGATGACCGTAGTCCTCTATAATCCTTGAAGGTTAATATGGCTTATCACGTCGAGGATTATACGAGTAATTATCCTTATAGAAGATAATCCCTCACACGTAGCATGTGCGGCTTGATGCCATGTGTAATTATGTGGATAATTGAGTCGGTTTTTGGCGGGCCCGCTCTTAAAGGTTGGTTACCATATAATTGATAATTAGGGAGCTATGGACGGAGCCACGTTCATCATAACCTCAGCTGCTGAGAAAATATACACTGGGTGGTTTAGTGCCATGTAAACAACGCCTGGCAATTATAACAGACGTTCTTTTTTGTTCTCTCTCTCTCTCTAATCTGTTTTCTACCTGGTAGATTTTCCGTGTGTGTGTGTGTGTGTGTGTGTGTGTGTGTGTGTGTGTATATTCCGACCTCATCAGTAAAAGATGAGTAGCGCTTTGTACAGCAGGCACGAGAGAGAGAGAGAGAGAGAGAGAGAGAGAGAGAGAGAGAGAGAGAGAGAGAGAGAGAGAGAGAGAGAGAGAGAGAGAGAGAGACTCATCACCTATCCAAGAGTAACGCAGAGACACGCCACAGGCCTCACACAGACCACCCCAGGGTCCGAGCGAGGTGGTCTGACCTTAACAGTTAACTGCCGAAAGAAACCCCTCTCCCCTCCCACCCCAACCCTTTGAATTTAAGCAGTGGAAGAAGAAGAAAAATGGGGCAACATAGAGACGGTAAGGGAGACAGTACATAGGACTTCACCACTCACACATCATCCGTCTGCTTGAGACGGGAGGACACATGCAGCTCTCTCTCTCTCTCTCTCTCTCTCTCTCTCTCTCTCTCTCTCTCTCTCTCTCTCTCTCTCTCTCTCTCTCTCTCTCCTGGCGCCCCTTATTAAGGACCATGAGCAAACAGCAGCAGCTGACTGGCCGGCTGACCTAGAAGCTGACACCCGTTAAGATGAGCGGCGCCACTACACCAGCGGGGAGAGTAATTAGTGAAGGGACGTGAGCACAAGAAGCCCAGCTGATGGCTTATTGATTACATTCTCGATTAATCACATCGAGATCAGTCCTCCGCGTACGAGCTGCCGCGAAGCTTTGCTGGGTAACGTTATCTTCAAGGCGTCTATTAAGTCCGTCATGTGTTTTTTAAGTAATACTATATTTTTTTTTTTTCCAAACTATTCGCCATTTCCCGCATTAGCGAGGTAGCGTTAAGAACAGAGGACTGGGCCTTTGAGGGAATACCCTCACCTGGCGCAATTCTCTGTTCCCTCTTTTGGAAGATTAAAAAAAAAAAACGAGAGGGGAAGGATCACAATTTTGCGCGTGATCAAGATATTCCTAGGAGTATATCAACTGACTTATATTTCTCTCTTGTGTCTCCCCTGATGTGATTATTACACGAAAGTGCACTTGGGAACTTATCGTGTTTCATTTTCCCCGTGGACTCATAGGAATATATATATATATATATATATATATATATATATATATATATATATATATATATATATATATATATATATAGTGTTAATGGGATGGCCTTAATGAAGGCCTCAGCTGTCCTTGCCGTCTCAGTATTATCATTTTCATTGATGTCATTACGTTTGTCTGTGGATGTATAGTTTGATCTCAGCGCTGCCTCATCCTACAACTTCACCCAACAGGCCTTCCCCGCAATGCCATAGTTGGCGTTCAGAGAAGAGGTAGGAGGAGGGTGCGACACAAGGAGATACGACCACTAGGATGTGGTCAGAGGAACCCAGTGAGTGACACGGAGGAGGGAGGTGGGTAGAGAGCATAGTCTGGTTGCAGGAGGTGAGGTGCCAGACGTCGAGGTGTGCGACGATGCCAGTCAAAGTGAGGAAACCATCAGCGAAGAAAAGAACTGACATTGATGGACAGATTCGCTGGAATTCGCGTCTAAATTCAGTGGATTCGAACTCCATGAGGCGTGTCGTGGGCGTGTTTATGTCACAGTGAGGATATATATATACCCAAGCCAACCTTGGCCAGAGTAGACGAGAGGTACGAACTGATCCATCACCACGGGACATGTGGGACACTGAAAGAGGCAAGTCATTTGCAGAAGGAGTAGCTGAGTGATGTCCCAGGGAGAGACGAGAAAGTTAGCTTCCCTGATCGCCAGTGTTGGATGAGTGAGGAGAAGAAGAGGCAGTGTTGAGGTACGGTCAAGGACGTGGATGGAGCCAGCACTGATGTCCCCTGATGACTGAGCCTCGTCCGCAGGGTCTACGTACGTGAGGCCTGGGGACTGTACCACCAGGTGCCGGAGGTCGTCTCTCGCGCGTCCCTGACCCACAGTGTCTCCTGGTCTGTCTTGCTCCCATTCCCTCACATGTGGCCTCGCCCTCTCTCATTACGTTATCCCCCTAATCACCTCCTCGTTGTATTTACCTAAACCTCTTCCATTTCATAAACTACATCAACAGCGATGAAAGGGAGAGAAAAATGTCTGCTGATGTATTTTGCTGGTTTATTAATTCATTCCTTTATGTATTTCTAGATCTATATAATTCGTTGCTATGTTTAACATTTATTTACTGTTCCCTGAACAAGGCATCGTATCTTGATAATGGAAATTTTTTTATTTCATCCTTTTCTTATTCTCCTTCACCCCAGCACGATTTACATGTCTTCAACCCACCATGCCCACTACATATGTACCTCTCACATACAGCCAATACATTACAGAAAATACACCCCAGACAGATAACCACACACCACCTGACCACCCCAGCAACCACACAAGACGAGCAGAGTATACCACATACCACTTGGCCACCCCAGCAACCACACAGGACAAATCATACCACATACCATTCTGGCCACACAAGAGAAGCAGGCTATACCACATACCACTGTGGCTACCCCAGTGTGGTAAAAAGCCGGACGCGTATACACCCACATGATAATGAAGCAGCTGGGGGCTGGTGTGTATGACAACTCCCCAGCCTGAACAATCAAGGTATTCGGTGCCGCTTGGCTCGAACTTAAGACATAACTCACATCTGAACGTGACGGTCAGGCTCCTACAAAGCAACATGTGCGAGCACACTGAGTGTCCTCTTCGCCCTCTCCTCATACTATCCTTCCCGCGGTGTTGCAATGCACTGCAGGGAGGGAGGCAGCCGCGCTCACTAACTCTACGACCTGCAGAAAGAAGCCTCCGTGTGGCTCAGGGACCACAACACAGTCTCACTGTTCAGTGGAGGACCAAGAATGGAGGAGGAATGGATAGAGGTGTTGAAGTCATTGTTTGAAGCTTCGATTCTACGCCAGCATTCCTTCACCTCGAACAGCCCCCCTCGATCCACACCCGCAGCTGTCATCACAAACCCTCATAGGGTTATGACAAAAAACTACATAAATAACCCTCATTACTGTTGGAAGGCTTGTAAGACTCTATCCTTAATATGAGCATCGAAATTAGGGTTCGAAATGTTTATAGGAATGTGAGTCAGCTGTGTAGGGTGTTGATCTTCCACTGGCAATACAGATTAAACAATCAACTTCAATGTAGAGGACAAATCCTTGTATGAAAAAGTTGCTTGAAACATTAGGAGTCTTGTTTATAGAATATTCTTATTCCCCTCTCACTCTCCCTTCTCCGTTTCCTTGAAGCCCCAAACGCTCTCTTTCCTCATCAGATGCATCTGTTGTTAAATGGCTCCGAGACTGGATGAACATTCTTGATCATATCATCCATGGAAGCACTGGCCACAAGGGTTAAGGTTCCATGATTAGCCAGACGCCTTACGTAAGTTATCAAAACGTTCTTCCACTTTCTTGTATTTCTCTCATCTTTGTTATTGTAGTTACGTTCTCCCTTTTGGTGCGTCTGTGAGGTGAGACAATTCTTGAAAGCGTCTGGAGGTTAATTCTTCTGCCGATGTCTCACCTCACCTTGCTGTAAAGACTGCATCTTGCTTGACTGTATATGTGATGGAACTTATCTCGACCCCTGGAGAGAAAGCTCCAGGGTTTTCTCCACACACACTCACAGTGTGGATCCTCTATCACTCTTCGTTCATGCAATTCGTCCCTTCATAACCCGGATTTCTCTGGATTCATCAAGCGCTTGTGTAAAAGCTTAGGAATCCCTCAGCTCAGCTTGCAGCTTAGTTGCAACACCAGCAGGAATCTGAGTATCTATTTTTGCCTTTTTTTTATGGTAACCGACATGGCAAGGCATGTCCCGATCTTGGCCATCTCGGGTTCGTATACACACACACACACACACACACACACACACACACACACATATATATATATATATATATATATATATATATATATATATATATATATATATATATATATATATATATATATATATATGTATATATATATATATATATATATATATTTTTTTTTTTTTTTTTTTTTTTTTACTTTGTCGCTGTCTCCCGCGTTTGCGAGGTAGCGCAAGGAAACAGACGAAAGAAATGGCCCAACCCCCCCACATACACATGTATATACATACGTCCACACACGCAAATATACATACCTACACAGCTTTCCATGGTTTACCCCAGACGCTTCACATGCCTTGATTCAATCCACTGACAGCACGTCAACCCCGGTATACCACATCGCTCCAATTCACTCTATTCCTTGCCCTCCTTTCACCCTCCTGCATGTTCAGGCCCCGATCACACAAAATCTTTTTCACCCCATCTTTCCACCTCTAATTTGGTCTCCCTCTTCTCCTTGCTCCCTCCACCTCCGACACATATATCCTCTTGGTCACTCTTTCCTCACTCATCCTCTCCATGTGCCCAAACCACTTCAAAACACCCTCTTCTGCTCTCTCAACCACGCTCTTTTTATTTCCACACATCTCTCTTACCCTTACGTTACTCACTCGATCAAACCACCTCACACCACACATTGTCCTCAAACATCTCATTTCCAGCACATCCATCCTCCTGCGCACAACTCTATCCATAGCCCACGCCTCGCAACCATACAACATTGTTGGAACCACTATTCCTTCAAACATACCCATTTTTGCTTTCCGAGATAATGTTCTCGACTTCCACACATTCTTCAAGGCCCCCAGAATTTTCGCCCCCTCCCCCACCCTATGATCCACTTCCGCTTCCATGGTTCCATCCGCTGCCAGATCCACTCCCAGATATCTAAAACACTTCACTTCCTCCAGTTTTTCTCCATTCAAACTCACCTCCCAATTGACTTGACCCTCAACCCTACTGTACCTGATAACCTTGCTCTTATTCACATTTACTCTTAACTTTCTTCTTCCACACACTTTACCAAACTCAGTCACCAGCTTCTGCAGTTTCTCACATGAATCAGCCACCAGCGCTGTATCATCAGCGAACAACAACTGACTCACTTTCCAAGCTCTCTCATCCCCAACAGACTTCATGCTTGCCCCTCTTTCCAAAACTCTTGCATTTACCTCCCTAACAACCCCATCCATAAACAAATTAAACAACCATGGAGACATCACACACCCCTGCCGCAAACCTACACTCACTGAGAACCAATCACTTTCCTCTCCTCCTACACGTACACATGCCTTACATATATATATATATATATATATATATATATATATATATATATATATATATATATATATATATATATATATATATATATATCTTTTCGTTTTTCTCTCATACTTGTTCGCCGTTTCCCGCGTTAGCGAGATAGCTTCAGGAACAGACGATGAAAGACCGTATTTGCTCATATTCGTTCTCTAGTTGTCATGTGCAATGCACCGAAAAAAACCCAGCCTGCTATCTAAGCCTCACAGACCTTTCCGTGGTTTCCCCGGCTTTATCATATACCCCGGGGCTTAGTCCATTGAAGGCACGTCGCCCCCTGTATACCACATCACTCCAATTCATCGTTCCATTCCTAACGCTACGATTTTGTGAGTTCGTCATGGAAGTGTCATGACTACCTACACAGTTGTCCAAAACTTGATTTCATTCTATTTGATATGTCTTAATCCTTTCCAGTCGCTTCCCTCCATCACGTCGGAATCCATCATAAATATACGAGGTTCGTCCTTGCTCTCTGTGGCGCTCCTCCGACAGCCCAAGGATTATAGAGATGCGATCTTTACTCATGTCTGATGGTCAGGTGACACATGTGGAGTGTCAGCTGCCACCACCAGCTGCCTCACGTGCGCTAGCAGCTTGATGCGCTTCACCAGGGGGCGCTGTCATGGGGGACCTCCTGCTGGCGTTCGTGGCTTGTATTACAACGTTCTTGTCTCGCAAACTTCCTCTCATTAAGATCTGTTGTCTCTTCCTGATCTCCCTGCCTACTTATAGGCTTTGAAGTGAGGCTACGAGGTGATACCCTGTGAGACATCCGTCTCTCGTCGATGCCAGACATCGAGACGACCCCCCCAACATCTGCGAGGGATGACAAGTGATCCCAGGGACGCTCTCTGTTACTTCCTTTGAGATGGCCGGGTCTCTCGGGGAGAAGGAGAGGAGGGGAGAGGTGGGGAGGCATGTGTTCATTGGTCCACAGCCGTCCAGAAGCGATGCGAAGCGTTGCGTCATCCGTTTCCATCGGGTCCTAACGAAGGGAGGAACGCTGGGATGGGTCGAAAGCTTGGGGTCACGGTTGTAGGAACGGTGGCCAGTTGTCCTGAGGCAAATACTATATACACACACACACACACACACACACACACACACACACACGACTATGGTGAAAGATTGGAGTAAAATAATTCATAATGAGAAGAAAGAAGGCCTCAACTTGCTCATGATAATGGAGGAAAGGTGTGTGTGTGTGTGTGTGTGTGTGTGTGAGGAGATCTGATAACTGCTCACACATTCCTACCAGGCCACGTTGACGCCATGACTGATGCATTGACGTATGTGATTGATGTATGACTCGCAGATGGTCGATCTGCATTTCCACAAATATGATTGATGTATTGCCATATATCTTCCAATTTACATCACAAATTCGGTTTTTCCGGTACCATACGAACACCTGTTTTATAAACTATCCACAAATTTTTTTTCTTTATACTAATCCTCCCTGGGGATAGGGGAGAAACAATACTTCTCACGTATTCCCTGCGTGTCGTAGAAGGCGATTAAAAGGGGAGGGAGCGGGGGGCTGGAAATCCTCCATTCTCGCTTTTTTTTTTTTTTAATTTTCCAAAAGAAGGAACAGAGAAGGGGGCCAGGTGAGGATATTCCCTCAAAGGCCCAGTCCTCTGTTCTTAACGCTACCTCGCTAACGCGGGAAATGGCGAATAGTATGAAAGAAAGAAAAAGACTGATCTCCCGTGTTTGAATCCCAGACCTACTCCAATACAAGCTTAAACTATCATTTCACCATCCACTAACTACCGTCATGCGGAGAACATTCGGGTTACGGGGCTGGCTTTCGAAACAGACCAGAACAGCAGAGCAACGAGGGTATGTATACAAGTCTCGGTCGACGGTATACACGGGTGGGTGTGGCGGGTGTGGGTCGATGATGGCAGATGTGGCAAAGGACAGACTAACACAGGTGAGGGACAGAAATAAACACACACAAGATGGTGACACCACTCGCCACCCATTCTTTCACCCTAAGCCTAGGTTACAGCTGTTTCTGACGTCACCTTTCCCAATGTAAGGTCAAAGGTGAACCCCCACGATGGGTCCTCATGCCCAGTTGACCCTCGGGTCGAGGTCAAATCTCTCCTGGATGCCTTACAGAGGCAAAGCACTCGACATCAGAGGTCAGGTTCAATATGGACTTTAGAGGATGTAAAGTAACAATGACCCCTTCTCGCTCACAAGCTCCTGGAGGTGAAGGTCACTACGTAAGAGCCAAAGGTTCTACAGACACAAGAAAACATCCACCAAAACGAGCACCAACGACCCTGGCTGGTGTGTGATAGAATGGAAATGTGACAGCCACACTAACTCGTGCATCTTCGGTGACAACACCAATTACTTGTTGGTTAAAGTCGCTGACAGACAAGAGTAACACACACACGTGCATGGGGACCTACGTGTGTGCTACATTCACGTGCATAGGGACGTGCATGGAGATGTGCATGTGTGCTACTCTCGCGTGCATGGGACGTGCATTGAGTGCTACACATACAAGTACTTTTCCTAAGACGAAAGTCAATATTCTGTGGTTGAAAAACTCATTTCTAATTTTCAACATTTCACTCGCTCGTCCTGAACAGGGGAGAGCTGTCCCCAAGGACATGTGTCCAGGGGACAGCTGCCTCCCTATACTCGTGCCCAGGGGACAGCTGCCTCCCTACACTCATGTCCAGGGGACAGCTGCCTCCCTACACCCATGTCCCAGGGGACAGCTGCCTCCCTACATCCATGTCCCAGGGGACAGCTGCCTCCCTATACCTATGTCCAGGAGACAGCTGCCTCCCTACACCCATGCCCAAGGGACAGCTGCCTCCCTACACCCATGTCCAGGACACAGCTGCCTCCCTACACACTCATGCCCCAGGGGACAGCTGCCTCCCTACACCCATGCCCAGGAGACAGCTGCCTCCCTACACCCATGCCCAGGGGACAGCTGCCTCCCTACACCCATGTCCAGGAGACAGCTGCCTCCCTACACACTCATGCCCCAGGGGACAGCTGCCTCCCTACACCCATGCCCAGGAGACAGCTGCCTCCCTACACCCATGTCCAGGAGACAGCTGCCTCCCTACACACTCATGCCCCAGGGGACAGCTGCCTCCCTACACCCATGCCCAGGAGACAGCTGCCTCCCTACACCCATGTCCAGGAGACAGCTGCCTCCCTACACACTCATGACCCAGGGGACAGCTGCCTCCCTACACCCATGCCCTAGGGGACAGCTGCCTCCCTACACCTGTGCCCTGGCGGTCCAGGCTGTGTTGAAGACCATCATACGTCGGGTGATGCTCCCTACTAATTACACAAGGTAAACATGTTAATTACGGGTCATTTAGAGTGAGTGATGACCCTAGTAGTGATTACAGATTTCGAACCAATTACAGCCTAAGTAATTTCCGCGATAATGACATGATAAGGTACTCCTAAATGTGTTACTGTAATTATAGATTACTAAGTACGATCCGCTAACACTTACTACAGGTTAGGAAAGGAAAGAAACTTGTCATATACGGTAATGTGAATGGGGGTCTGCCACCGGGAGAGAGAGAGAGAGAGAGAGAGAGAGAGAGAGAGAGAGAGAGAGAGAGAGAGAGAGAGAGAGAGAGAGAGAGAGAGTAGTAGTAGTAGTAGTAGTAGACATCCTTTATCTACCTGACCATCAGAAGTGAGGGAAGAGTGGCATGAGGCGGTACTGGCCACGCCACTCGATCCCCCTCCGTCACCCCCCCCCCCCCCCGTGTAATCCTCCTACCGACCAAGTGTAAACTTAACCCCCCCTACGTATCATCCAGCTATGATCATTTGACCTGTTAACGACTGTCATCCCCGCCGTAATAGGCACCGGTAATGCTATTAGCGATGTTGCGGTGGTGATTGACGGTCATCAAGTCGTCCGTCGTGATTGCGGGTCGATAATGACGTGGGAGCTGGGGAGGGTCGGGAGTAGTTAGTGTGGATTGTGATCAGGACCTGAGGAGGAGGTTGTGTGCTGTGGGTGTGGCTGGTCTCCTCCCCTGCTCTCTTCGTGTGGTGTGGGTGTGGCTGGTCTCCTCCCCTGCTCTCCTCGTGGGGTGTGGGTGTGGCTGGTCTCCTACCCTGCTCTCCTCGTGGGGTGTGGGTGTGGCTGGTCTCCTACCCTGCTCTCCTCGTGGGGTGTGGGTGTGGCTGGTCTCCTCCCCTGCTCTCCTCGTGGGGTGTGGCTGGTCTCCTCCCCTGCTCTCCTCGTGGGGTGTGGCTGGTCTCCTCCCCTGCTCTCCTCGTGGGGTGTGGCTGGTCTCCTCCCCTGCTCTCCTCGTGGGGTGTGGCTGGTCTCCTCCCCTGCTCTCCTCGTGGGGTGTGGCTGGTCTCCTCCCCTGCTCTCCTACCATAAGCCTGATGAGGCAGTGAGACGGAGATATCAGAGATGAGAGGAATGTGGCGGACGGGTGGTTAAACCTGGGCGATGGCGGAGGCACAGACGACCCTCAGTAATTTAATGTGATAAAGGGCGCCGTGAGGGAAGGTGGATGGCGGAGGAGTCAGAACGGCGGGAGGTGGCGGAGGAGTCAGGGCGGCGGGAGGTGGCGGAGGAGTCAGGGCGGCGGGAGGTGGCGGAGGAGTCAGGGCGGAGGGAGGTGGCGGAGGACGGCTGGGGAGGAGGACGAGCTGGCCAATATGGATGTGACTACAGGTAGTGGCGACTAGACTTACAATAAGACCTGGCTCGGGTGTAGCAGGGATCTGGCTCATGTGTAGCAGGGACCTGACTCATGTGTAGCAGGGACCTGGGTCATGTGTAGCAGGGACCTGGCTCTTGTGTAGGAGGGACCTGTCTCATGTGTAGTAGGGACCTGGGTCATGTGTAGTAGGGACCTGGGTCATGTGTAGTAGGGACCTGGGTCATGTGTAGCAGGGACCTTGCTCATGTGTAGCAGGGACCTTGGTCATGTGTAGCAGGGACCTGGCTCATGTGTAGCAGGGACATGGCTCGGATTTAGCAGGGACCTGGCTCATGTGTAGCAGGGACCTTGCTCATGTGTAGCGGGGACCTGGCGCGGGTGTAGCACCATCTCCGTCCGTCTCATAAACACAGATCACTAACCACACCATCATGGCTCTACCCTGAGTGTCCACGGAGCTGTATATGACACATGCGCGATAAGAAATGATCAGAACAACAGAGGAATATCCTCTCCTCTTTTAATCTCTGTTATCAGTGTTTCTATGCCTGATACTAGGATCGGACGATGGATCAATAGCAAGATGTAAAGGATTACAATAATCTCCTGCGTCTTGTCTGTCCTCAGTGCGGCTATCTGATGGTTGGAGGCACGGCTCTAGAAGCGACAGAGGCACGGCTCTAGACGTGTTGGAGGCACGGCTCTAGACGTGTTGGAGGCACGGCTCTAGACGTGTTGGAGGCACGGTTCTAGACGTGTTGGAGGCACGGTTCTAGACGTGTTGGAGGCACGGCTCTAGACGTGTTGGAGGTACGGCTCTAGACGTGTTGGAGGCACGGCTCTAGATGTGTTGGAGAAGGAGACCTCAACGTCAGTAATGTGAGCCTCGCAAAGAGGTAATAAGTGCACAGCAGGTGCCAGCAGTGGCACTTGATCCCATACTTGAACGAGGGTGTGAGGTGATCCGAGAGAGAGAGAGAGAGAGAGAGAGAGAGAGAGAGAGAGAGAGAGAGAGAGAGAGAGAGAGAGAGAGAGAGAGAGAGAGAGAGAGAGAGAGAGAGAGAGAGAGAATGCTCTGAGATGTGAATTTACGTATTCTTTCTTTTTATGTGCCTTCGTCAGTGGACGACTTTGCGCATGAACGTTTTGGTGTGCGTGTGTATGTGTGCGTGTGTGACTGACATCACAATTACGTGCACGCTACTGCCAACACCAGTGACTGACACCAAATATTACGTGCATACCACTGCCGACAGTGGTGACTGACACCAACATCTATGTGCACCCGACTCCCAACACCACTGACTGACACCCTATCCCGGGGATGAGTCTCAGATGACGCTGTGAGTCAGGTGTTGGTACAGCACAGGTGTGTTGTGTGTGTGTGTGTGTGTGGAGAACCTTCCAACATCCACCCGGCCTAGTGGGTCAGACCCAGGCGTTTCCTGCCTCAACACCTCCTTCCCCCCAGATGTATTCACCCTCGTCGTCTTATCACGGCTGAGAGGAGGTTAATCGGAGTTTTTTTTTTCCCCTAATCTCTACCGCCATTTAGGTATGTCTCATTTCCTGTAGGCCTAGATAGGCCTACACATAAGTTGACCACAGAAAATGGATTACAGACTGGGGCAGGCAGGCCATAGACCGTGCCATAGACTGGGCCACAGACCGGGATACAGACTGGGCCACAGAACGGGCCACAGTCATTTCTGAATCATCTCTCATCATCTCACGAGAAATATTTGGGGGACAAGAAGATCCTGAATATTCAGTGACAATACATAGCACATTTCAAGATGAGAGGATCGAATAGTAACCTAATACTTCTCGCGTCAGAGGCAAAACATTGTATATGTGGGTTAATCCCTCACTGCATACAATACCTGACCCTATATGAAGCAAAGGGAATTTAAGTGTAGATTCTAATGATACGTCAGCTTCTCTAATTCAAAGGCTGTACCACACCATACGAGACTAATCAATTACGAATCTTTCAAGTGGTAAAATTACGAATCTTTCAAGTGGTAAAGGGTAATTAGGATTGGCACCCAGTGGTCCTAATTGTGAATGCCAGGGTGGTGAACGCAAGAGTCGTGCACGCCAGGGTCGTGAACGCCAAAGTCATGAACGCCGGGGACAAGACGGATCAATCGTTACCCTCCCTTGTGAACACCTCCTCTGCCGGAGACCCAACAGGTGTTGATACATTTTCAACATCACGAGATGATCCTCCCGCCCAGCCCTGCTGCCAACTACCCCAGGAATGCCGTGGCCCGTGTCCTTCTGCTGCTGCTACTGCTGGCTCTTGACAATGCACAGCAGCGGCAGCTGGCGAGAGGCGCGGTGAGGTTGATCGCCAGGGGTCGGGGGAAGAGGGAGTGTCATGGCACCTGTCCACCACTGTTATTCATTTCTTGATTAATGTGACAGACACTTGAGCCGTAAAGCCTCAGGTGATGTAAGGCTCTGTCTCTGTTCGTGTTTTTCTGTGTCTTTATCAAGCTGACAGAGATAGAATATTTCTCTTTCTGTCTCTGTCTGACTGTCTATATTACCATTCATCTGTCTCTCTCCTCATACCTTATCTGTCTGTATAAAAAGGAGAGAGAAAAAGAAGGTATGCATATATATATATATATATATATATATATATATATATATATATATATATATATATATATATATATATATATATATATAAACAGTGGTGTCCGCCAATGAAGTAGGCGCAAGGGGTTTGCAGCTCAACTATCAATGATAAACATGACGTAAAAAGCTTGAAAACTGTGTATTCACCATCAACTAGTACTTTCACTGGCTTCCCTCTCCTCTGTATACACTTGTTGACACGACGCGGACCTGAATCGCAAGGTTCTGAAGCCATCTAGCATCCATCCTTCCCCATATGTCACAAATGGCCGCCTCCAGCTGAGGTAGCGACGAAGTATCACCTGATACGTAACTTCATTTTCATTTGTGCCTCATACGTTTTCTGTACGATCCAGGTCTGGTGAATTCCCGGGGGCCAGGCAATGAAAAACCTCCACAGCTTGGCAGTCCTTAAGCCAATCAGTGACCGGTGTGGCAGTGTGGCTGGGAACCCCATCCAGCATGAACGCTTCGTCCGGCCTCGCACTTTGTGAACGACTCTGGAGCATAGGGGTCATACGGTAGCTCAAGATAACTTATGTCAGCTTGTGGTTCCATCCGCTGGCAGCAACATTTCAAGGAACCCTCGACATCATTATAAGTGAAACAATCCCATACCACAAGTGAAGCAGGAAACTTTACAGCGCTTGTGATGTACTTTGGGTCAAATGGACCACAGCCTGGTCGGCTGTACACACGCCCGTCACGGCCACCTGTCACAGAAAAGGTGGACTCATCACTCCACAAGACACTAATGAACCCAGCCGTATCCCACACTACAAATCTCCTGCAAAAATCGACTCTTTTTCTTCTGGGGCTCCAGGGTTATGAGCGGTCTGGGACGTAGCCTGCAGCTCCAGGAGTTAAGGTCTTCGTGTAAGCGGCTTTGCACTGGCCTTACTGACACATCAGTGAGAAGTCCTGATTTGATTTTTCTTTTCATTCTTTAGTACTCAAGCGAGGATCTGCATCCGGCTGATACTCAAGAACACTCAGTGTACGTAAAGAGGTTTTGTGACCTTCCCGACATGGGTTGGTGTTGCTGTACAGCCGTTATCATTCAATTTCCTCCCTCATCGTTGCACTGATCTCAAGCTCACACTGGCGGTAATATCAGAAAATTCCTGAAGTGGCTTATTTCCCTTATGAAATGCAACTATAGAAGCTCTTCTGTCACTCGTAAGGTGAGTATTTACAACCATAGTAGGTGATTGAGGTACGAAAAGGGGGGAAAGAAAAACGAAAATCCAATGCATTACTGGGGAGCACAACAAAATGTATTCACCTTCTACAACAGCTTAACTGCTGCTGAGGCGGGGCTCATCATGTGGTATGTCGGCACGTCACGTAGTTGCCACTGTTCGCTACAGGGCGCCAACTTCACTGGCGGACACAAACACTATTTTAGGTGGGATAAAGTGATTCGCGTCAGCATAATAGCCTGCGCTCCGCTAGCACCTACTTCACTGGTGGGCAATGTATATATAGACACACTTTATAAACCGTGGTCACCCCACCACCGTGGGGAACCCATGGAATATATAGGGGCTCCTGAGGCAGAAAGGAAGTGGTAGGAATACAAGTGTTGTAAAAATTCTGGCTGCTTTGGGTAATACCATGAGAGATGAGTCACCATCGGGACAGCTGTGTCACTGCCAGTTGAACAAAGAGTACAGTCTCATCAGGGAACTTCCCAGCTGCAACAGAGTCCATCCTGTCCCTGCTACTGAATGAAGCGCAGCCTTGGAGCCGCAGGAGGTTCTGGAAAGGAGATCCTTGGGTAAGCCATGGAAAAGTCTGTGGGACTTGGTTGTGGATAAGGAGCTGTGGTTCCGGTGCATTGCACATGACATCTGGAGACTGAGTGTGAGCGAATATGGCCTTTCTTCGTCTATTCCTGGGTGCTATATATATATATATATATATATATATATATATATATATATATATATATATATATATATATTTGAGAAGGTGCGAGGAGGATAAGAACATCAGAACCAATGATCTTTTTTACGCTCATGCGAACACATGGGTTATATGATTACCCATTCACCTGTTTTTTTTTTTCTTTTTTAAACAGGTTAGGATCAGAACAGTCTGCTTCTGAAGCATTTCATCTCAGACATATAGACAAAGAGATCAGCGTCCCGCCTCATTTACCATGACGAGCTCAATGCCAGACCGTAACAGTTACGATATATAGGTGTAGGTTATCGTAGACAGCATCTAAACTGTAGTTTGTGATGCAGACAGTTTGATGTTAACAGCCCCAGCCAAGCCAGAATGTCATGGTTGCACAATGTCTGTGTGAGGGGCACCTCTCTCTCTCTCTCTCTCTCTCTCTCTCTCTCTCTCTCTCTCTCTCTCTCTCTCTCTCCCGGCAAGCACCTGGTCCTCATCAAACTGCTCCACCATCCATGTCCTCTTACCCTCCGTGCTTCGGTATGTACACAGTAGTATTCCCGGATGCCCTGGCAGACTAAAGCGGGTACGGGGTCCTTGCCTACCCCACTCGCGACCTTCACCGCAAGCGTGTCTGAGGCGGGACCTCGCGTCCGCGAACCGTGTGAATGAATCCCAAGGATGTTGAACCTTGGACGTAAAATGTCCGTCACCTGATTTTTTCCCTCTTGAACAAACCCTCACTTTGTCTCCTCAGGTGATTAACAGGTCCTTGTGATCTGTATGTAGTGGGATGTAATGGCAGTTTTACGCCACACATATGACATGATTCCCCTCAGCGCAACCTCAGTGGAGACTCTGACTGTAAACAGAGACACGAAAGTGCAGTATATGTAGAAGGAACTCCACAGTACCCAACTCAAGCCGAAGAGTACACTATCCTGCGTGGATATCTAAGGGCATCGCTCTGTATGTGATGAACGGGAAAGCTGAACAAAAGGAGACTTGGTGAAATGTTACGAACAATAATCAGGATAAGAGTACTAAAATGAAGATAAACTAATGGTGAAAAATCAAGACCAGTAACCGGACCTAAAATAATTGGCCCACATGTTAAAAAAGGTTCGCGAAATCGTATTGACCTCTGCCTCAGCGTCCTAATCAACAAAGGGTCATAAGACTTGTTCACCTAATCCCATCTATGGAAGCTTTAGACCTTAAAATGCGGACATAAACATTCTTTACATTTTCCATAAAGCTTCAAACTATATAATACATAGGGTGACTGGCCAAGCCATTCAAAAATGAGGGAAATAGACAACTTTGACGTTGACTTAGTCTCGCTGTATTTGGCACGATCATACAGAACTTAAGAGTTTGAAATGTGTCAGTGTTTGATACAGTCACGTCCATCCCTTCCTGCAGCTTAAAGCGATCTCTTCTACGAAGAGAAAACATGTACCGGATGCGAAGATGAGTAATTAATTCAATGCTGTTGATTCAATCAACCAGTGATTTAGATATCGGTCACGAAATTTTAGACATGCAAAATGAAAAGACCAACAATTTGCAACATAACTCCGGCGCAACGATAATTCAAAGAGTCTAACGGCAATGAGAATGTAAAATCGGCGATTTATATTGACGCATTAAATTTTTTAAAGCCGTCGCCTCCATCCTGACTCACTGGGAGGGTACCTCCATCCATGACTCAGCTGTCGTCTCCAGCCCTGAGTATGGAGGAGTTCCATGACCAGTGCTTGTGTCGCTGACACACCCTCTCTCTTTCGTCTTCCTCCCGTGCCCCTACACCAGTAGGGTCATCAATAATGGTACCTCAACGCACAGATTTGATCTGGTATACGTTCTTTCTTCCGTCTTATCTGTGGCGACACTGTCCAAAATAAGTGAACGGCCTTGAATATGCGAGTTTATATTTGCTTCTCCTCTTACCAGCGTCACCTGGAGCCAGATCTGTTATATCAATAAACTCCCACAATGACATGGACGCTTCCCTCAGTCTATCTACTCTAGAAATCGAGTGTCTTTCTCCTGCCCACAGACGAGGAGGCGTCTTCCTCTTCAGTTAAGATCTTTGCAATCAGGTGGCAGCCGTGCCCAGGCCTCATCACCAGCCATAACTCACTCCCACTTGATAAACTATTGTCCACCAAACTACTACTGTGGAAATCTCGCCAGTCCCTAATTAGCTTTTTTGGTGCTCTTGTGATTTATGGGAGAGAATATAGCTATTTACGATTACGATAAGATGGCTTGTGCATTATCAAAGGTGCAATTTAAATCTTCCTTATTACGACTAGGATATATTGGCTCTTGCCTTATTAACAGCGAAATCTAACTGTCCTTCCTTATTTGTTATATACGAGGCGGATGATGATATACTAAGACAAATATAATCGTATATATCAAACGATGATTTCTTGGTATACGTCATATATTGCGAATCTAATGGCTGGATCTGACCCACGTTGTGGCAGCCCAGGTTGGTGCGGCCTAGGCTAGGCTAGGCTAGGCTAGGCTACAGCTGGGGGTGCTGTGATATGTGGCACGCCGGCCCATGTGTCACACGTGACATGTTAACAAGCATGAACACAGGAGATGCAAGATTAACTTGGTTTTAGAGAGAGAGAGAGAGAGAGAGAGAGAGAGAGAGAGAGAGAGAGAGAGAGAGAGAGAGAGAGAGAGAGAGAGAGAGAGAGAGAGAGAGCCGGAATCCACCCTAAAACCTGCCTCTGGTTTTTCCCTGACGAAGAACTAATGTTTATTCTCCTATCTATATACAGACCCTCCCTCCCTCCCTCAACCCCAGATACTCCTAAGACCATCTGTGAGGACAAAGGTCCGTCAACATCATCTGAGGTGAGGCGAGAGGTCACCTTTTTGCTACCACCCTCGACAAAGGATTAAAATCACACACACACACACACACACACACACACACGGTTTTTACCAGTGAGCGGCGGAGGGAGGCAAATGTTTATTGATGGAATCCCCCCTCAACGTTATCAGGTTTGACAACACGCTGACTACAATAGATTACTTGAGGGATAATGGTCTTAATTCCTATTTCTTAATCCACTGGATCCCTTTTTACCAAAGTTCTCAGGACCAAATCCTACAGGTATATATACATGTTTACCAAATGGCGTCCTATATACGTATCTTCGTTGTATATCAACGAACTTATATTTCTTTCTTCTTGTATCTCCCCTGATGATGTGATTATTACACGAAAGTGCACTTGGGAACTTTTCGTGTTTCATTTTCCCCGTGGACTCATAGGAATATCTTGATCACGCGCAAAATTGTGATCCTTTCCAATATATATATATATATATATATATATATATATATATATATATATATATATATATATATATATTTTCCAAAAGAAGGAACAGAGAAGGGGGCCAGGTGAGGATATTCCCTCAATGGCCCAGTCCTCTGTTCTTAACGGTACCTCGCTAACGCGGGAAATGGCGAATAGTTTGAAAAAAAAAAAAAAAAAAAATATATATATATATATATATATATATATATATATATATATATATATATATATATATATATATATACACATATATATATATATACATATATATATATATATATACGAATCTACGACAATGACACTATTGGTCAAGAGCGGAGTGAGTATCATCAACAGCGCTAAGAACAAGTAAACAAGATATTACCAAACACCAAGAGCAAGAAAATCACAAACGAGTCACGAAACATTTGATATTCTTAATCATCTTAAGCAAGTCATTCTAACTAAAGAGGCTGTTCAAAAGAAGGAACAGAGAATTGGGCCAGGTGAGGGTATTCCTTCAAAGGCCCAGTCCTCTGTTCTTAACGCTACCTCGCTAATGCGGGAAATGGCGAATAGTTTGAAAGAAGAAGAAAAGAAAGAAAGACAGATGTATAACCCTAGGACGCCTTACAATAACTGCAAGGGGGTCCTGCAGCTCCAATGGCTGCGCTCACTCTGTAGCAGGGACAGCATGGATTCATTTGAAGCCTCAGGATCCCTGACGATAATGACACACACACACACACACACACACACACACACACACACACACACACACTTGGGTATTGACCACACACTGTGATACATACACGTGATGGCCCCCATGTCTGTCAACTTTCACCGTACCTCGAGTCTTGCAGAGCAGACGTGATCCCTAATCACCAGGGACACCGCTTGAAGTATCGGGTCTCGGCCTAACTTTCCTCATTTCCCTGCTTATCACCGTCCATTCATTTGCAGGAAAGGCAGGTCTATGAGATTTAGAATTCTCTCTTAAGGCGTTGTCTAATTCTAAGTTTTCAGCAACGCTATTCTGAGGAAGAGGTCGTAAATTGATTCGTGCCCCAATTGGTCTCTTAGAAATATTACCTGAAATCTATATCCGTCTACGTGGATATATAAAGACGAAGCATTTCCATGACTGAACATTTTTCCCATGACCTAGGCTACATAATATTCATCTCCGACCCCCAGTTATCGTACCGGAATTCCTCACTGTGGGACGCTGTTAAATTGCCATCGTACTTAAAGTTGTTTACTGCTCTGAGCACCACCGCATTTACCGGGGGTGGGAGAGAGAGAGAGAGAGAGAGAGAGAGAGAGAGAGAGAGAGAGAGAGAGAGAGAGAGAGAGGAGGAGGAGGATTACCACAGCCTTCGCAAACCTTTGTGAAGATATTTGCGCGAGTATGTCTAAGATCCTCTACTTTGTTCTGTGAGTTCATGGCATAATTCGGTATCACGTGACGCTTGCTTTGCATTTCCTTTTATCCTTGTGAAACAATGTCGTGTGTCTTTGAAGAGCTGTCTCTCTTACGACGATGCGTGAGAGACATTTGCTACAACGAAGAGGGGCAGGAACTTTCCCCTTTTCACGGACAAAGGCGTCGTCAAACATGAAAACAGAACACATAAGGGAACTTAACACCAATATTACCAACAATATGTTCAACGCAAATTAAAGATTTCTTTTGTTTTTCTATCTCAGCTTTACTCTTCTTATTTTTCTACAGCTCATGTGTTAATACATCTTAATATCATGAGTTCACTGTGGCGTGGTCAAATACCCTCATTCGTACCATTAATCCTTGCAAACTAGACGCTGGTTTAAACATGTGTACCTTGTAGAAATATATGTGCCATATTTTATTCAGATATCTCGCTGGGCTTAGAAAACAAAGCAGGAAAACACACACACACACACACACACACACACACACACACACAAACAACAAACGCATGTAGCCACAACCTCTGGCATAACAACATAAATAAAGTTCCTTTTGAATCTCAAGTCTTGATTACTGCCATCATTCCCACTGAAGATTTATCTTATATTGGTTAATGTTTATGACCGGTTATAAACCTCGGTCTAATGGGTCGTCTCTGGTGTATATCGTATAGTTAACGTTCTGCTAATTTGTGCAAAAGACACACACACACACACACACACGCTCGGTGGCCAACAACGACACACACCCATGTAGGCACCTTTTTATCTCTATAATCTCTCTTTCTCTTCTTTCCATCCCTCTCTGTCCTTTCCTACGTCTATTTCTCCATCATTTCATCTCTCTCTCTCTCTCTCTCTCTCTCTCTCTCTCTCTCTCTCTCTCTCTCTCTCTCTCTCTCTCTCTCTCTCTATCTATCTATCTCAATCGACCAGCTCCAGCGCCCATTATGTGCCGCTCTGCATTGCTGACACTTGCATGTAGAAATGTTCCGTCATAAAGTTGCTTCATTTTTCACCTTCATTACCAATCGTCAACGTAAATCCTTCTCTGGATATATGACTGTGAAATTGTCGAAAAAAAAAAAATGATAATCCCACGTCCTTGACATGGGGGAGGTATAAGAAACAGCTTCAAGGCCAATTCTCAAGTAACTCACACGCCTCGCACACACATGGTGCTGCTGGTCTCCGATGCAGGTGTGGCGCTGAGATCAGAAGGAATGGAAAGGATTAACATGTCTTAGGGACACCAAAGCGAAGGAATTTTATTAGCCTTTGTTTGTTGAATTCCTCTGGTACTGACCAGTCCAGTAACGCAGTGGACGGCATCTCACGTACGACATTTCGCTATGGGGGTCTATAACGTAGCGTACGCGTCACACGCTCATGTAGGCGTCTTGTCATGCGAGTTCCTCCTCTTCTGACCGTATTCGATCTCTTACTTGGTAAACAAGTCGATAAATTTCACTGCAGTATTTCGTCACGGGTCACGCGACGTGCGACCTGTCACTCCTGTGTAACAAGTATGTAGGCTGGTCGTACCGGAACCGCTGCTCCCTCCGCCGTTGCGACAGTAAATACTGTGAGGGGACGTTTGGGTGGTCGTGTTTGTTTGTGGTGGCGGGATGGCAAGCGCTGACACAACCCCCGCCCTCTCTCTCTCTCTCTCTCTCTCTCTCTCTCTCTCTCTCTCTCTCTCTCTCTTTCTCTCTCTCTCTCCCATCGCCCTACTTGCCCGGTTTTTTTTACTCCCAGAGTTTACAAGGATTTGCTTTCATGAGTCGTCCTTCTCTCTCTCTCCCACGCCGGATGAACACTGACGGCCTTTTCGTAGCGACGCTCTCATTCATACCGACTTTTCTTTTTTTTTTTTTTTCATTGGAGTAATTCGTTGTTACGGATAGACGTGTCAACAGAGAACACCTCTCCTTCTTGACGAACAGCGTCGTAAACATTACCCGATGAAGGCCTGCGAACGGAGACTCATAACCTATCATCTTTTTCTCCCCCGCCCCGACTTTATGACCGCGAATAAGGCAAGTATACACCGTCACCGACATGGCGGATATGACACTCTCTTGGTTGACGTCTCTGCCACCAGACAGACGTCCTGGTGTGAGCTACGATGCTCAGGCGCTTTACATGAGAAAGGCAAAAGACGAGAACTAATTATATGGCAGAGAGAGTCCCTTGCGCTTATCTGAACTCGTCCACTTGCTCAAAGAGATCTGTTAGTTCCTTTCTAATCACAGTTTTGACGTTTCTAACTGAGAAACTCATGTTGTTTTCATCAGTCTTTACTGAGTGCAAGTTTGGCTACAGCATCATCATTATCATGCTCGCGGATGCTTATATAAGAGAGAATCCACAGCAAATTGATTTGAATCCCTCGAACTATAATGTTTTGAATATCTGTCTCTGGCTTCGGAGACCAACGTGTTACAGCCTGATCTTAGGGTGTTAAAGACAAGTAGCAAAGACAATGGGGGATAATCAAACTATTTGTGGCAGTGATTTCTACAAGCTCAAGAGCAATGAGTATGACGGACAGTACAATAAACGGTAAGGTAGATGCGAAAGTGTTATTCTAATACATTTCTCTCTATCTATTACATTACCATTGGGCTGGATCACAATGGCAGCATTATCTGCCCTCCCAGTGGCAGAATCACGAGAATCGTCAGTATAGATGCACTGGCTCTGTTATATTCAATTTCGAGCATCTGTACATGTTCAAGTGCACTGGTTTTGGCTAAATGTTGAAGGTGAAGATTATAAGTAATTAGTGTCTTGGAGAAGCGAGATCTCAAGAATGAGGCCGAATGGTTACAGCAGCCCAGGCTTAACAGGCACTAAACCAAAAAATTTCTCCCTCAATTAGTCTCTTTTTCCCCTTGAGTAGTTACGTCTATAAAAGTAACGATGATTGTAGCCTGCTACATTGTGTCATGCTTCATTCTCTCTCTGTTTACGTGAGGTGGGTAAGTAACACCACATAACCCAACTGAGACTCATCTACGCCAACCCGAAGCCTCACATCCAATTCATTATGTAAACCAGGTGGAACTTACGAGGAGGCAGCTGCTTCTGCAGTCGCCCTTCCTCACTACTCAAACATACTGAGTCTATGCCACACCATCTACGGTTCCTTCTCGAGGCATCATCTCCTGAAATACCCGCAGCGCTCGGCAACGCTGCTGCAGCCCAGCAGTCAAACTTCTGTTTACACTCGACATGTCCATAAACCTGGTAACCATCGATGGGTCTAGTGCACGTCATTGGTGAAGTATTTGCCATTACTGCTGTTTAACGCCCCTTCTGATATTTCCTTTAACAATAAAGAGGCTGATTATGTGTTTTTTTGGGTCGTGCAGCCTTGGAATATGATGCGTAGTGATTGTTTTTGGCACCAGAGGGCCCAGTGGCTTGGCAGGGATAGGGCCTCTGGCGGCGGGAAGTCTACCATCAACCAGTCCCCTTTAATCCCTCCCTCTCCCCGATCGTATCGGAACCTCCACCATATTCTCATCTTTGTATCTTCCTCTTATTTCTCTTCCCTATTGACAAGCCGCACGGAATTCCCTCGTTTTCTTGAGCGAAAATGTTTGAAGGTATAGTAGTCCCAACAGTGTTGCATGCATGTGCGGAGGGTGGATGTGTTGGAAATGATATGTTTGATGACACCAGTTCCTTTCATACATTTCCATCTACGTCAGAACCAGTCTTCATTACGTAATACAGTAAAAAAATCACAAGAATCCTGAATAATAGCCAAATTCAAGTTCCAGTTTCCATCGACCCATGATTCGGCAACAGGTGCTGCTTGCGTAGAAATGTACCCTCTTGTGTCTTTGACCGACATCAGACAGGCCAGCAACACCTCACTCAGAGAGGGAGGTCTAATAATGTGTCACTTTCCATTCGTTGGGTAGCACCTCTGTCATTTTAAATCTAAAAGTATCTTCTTTCTCTTCCCAGATCTTCTCCCCCGTCAGCAGACACCGAGCACCTCACCGTCCTACGGGAAACGCAGCCCACCGGAAGGTGCTCCTCAGCCACTTACAAACCACAGCGCAGCAGTGAGGTGTCAGGTCCTTCTGAGGTAACGTCTTAGTTACAGTCACTTCGCAGAATGTGACCCCCTTTAAGTGACGGGGCGTCACTCAGGCCGCGTGACGCGGCTGGGGGTGGGTTGGGAGGGAGGGGATTAGTCCATCCATCACCAAGTACTCAGCGGTGAAGGGGAGTGTGGTGTCACCCAGGCTGTGTGATGGGTGAATGAGGTGCCTGGCCATCCATCACATTTGCCTCGGACGACTTTTTACTTGCCGCTCGTCGTCGGTGTTAACGACGAGGCTGCCCCACGTCGCCAGCGTGACACATGAGGACACTACTACAGGAGTGCCTTGTTATATGTCCCCAGTGATCGCGAGGTTGCTACTTACATATCGCCAGTGATCGCGAGGTTGCTACTTACATATCGCCAGTGATCGCGAGGTTGCCACTTATATATCGCCAGTGATCGCGAGGTTGCCACTTACATATCGCCAGTGATCGCGAGGTTGCCACTTATATATCGCCAGTGATCGCGAGGTTGCCACTTATATATCGCCAGAGATCGCGAGGTTGCCACTTATATATCGCCAGTGATCGCGAGGTTGCCACTTATATATCGCCAGGGTTGTCGAAGTCGCCTCTTATAACAGCGCTCACAGGGTTGTTTGTTATATATCACCACTATTTACGAGTTGTCTTTTATATGTCACCAGTATTCTCGAGGTTGGATGTTATATATGGCCAGTGTTCTCGGAGATGGCCATAGCTGACCAGCGTCAGCAGAAGGTCTGTTGGCCGTTGAATATCGTCTGTATTCTAAGGAGTTTGCCTGCCATGCCTCACCAACAGTCAAAGATATCCGCTGACGGTGCGATGGCACTATATGTCGCCGCCAGGTAAACTAAGGTCGAAAATCATATGATTCTTAAAAGTATATCGCTTAAAACATGAATTTAGAACAGTTTTAGAGAATATCAATTCAACACTAAGTCAAAGAACAGTAAAAGACACTATAGGAATTGATTCGACTCCTCTAGATGATGCCAGTGTACATTTCAACCCTTTATGAATAGAATTTCTTCCCCTCTAACGCCAACAGCATAAGTCATTCCTTGAGTTCAGTGACACAGCATGTGCAGGGGGCAGCGCTGGGGTCGCAAAAGATAGACGTGATTATTTCTTTAGGATACTTTGGCCAGTTTGTTTAGGTAACCGTAGAAGAAAAAGTCATTATTGTATTCTATAGATGGATTTTACCTCCTCTTTAATAAGTTAGATGTTCTCGTTGTCCTAAACCTTATCATTCCTCATTATTCAATATAGTGTCTTTGTCAAGTAAGATTGTACCGATTCGCTGATCCCACTGGAGAACGAATCACTGAGACGTATCAATGTCACGAATTTCCAAGCCACGCACGTATCTCCATCCCCGAAGTAATATTACACACGAATTCGCTCTTTCCGGAAGATCGCTTGAGGTAAACGTGCATATTATTACATCCTTGAAAGAATACAATTTTGAATATTATTAATACCTACAAAATGGAGGTCATCCTTGAGAAAAAAATAGCTGCAATCAGGCCAAAAAGCTGTGCTAACTACGGAGTACTGACACTTTACATATTACTTGAGATTACCCTAACGTGTTCTCCGTTTTCTCTCAGAAATAGATAATGTTTTAATAATAATCTAATCCTTGGCTCGAGATGGGATGTTTGGTTTAGTGGATTCCTCTCACAATTCTAGATCATTTGTCACAAAGAAGGTACAGTTATTCCTGATATGACCGTCGTACAACCACTCATGCAAATCTGAAAACGTTTCTTGCCAGATCAAACTTACTGAATACCAAACAATTTTGCATTAGCCTATGAAAGAACAGGAGAACTGGTCAAGGAAGTACTTCAGTATAGCATGGAATTAAAACATCTTTCAGGAGAGATTCGTAAAGACATTATTCTCTCTGAATATGACCCATCTACATACCCTCAGCCTATAATCAGTATGCTGTAGTGAGAGGGAGAATCATATACAGTTCGACGAAATCATATGCAGTTCCACGTACGTGTTTGACGAGAAACAGGCGAAGCCATCCAAAGCGCCTGGGAAAAGGCGTTCTCACCAGTGGAAACCCCAGCAGCAGTCAACCCTTTCCTAGTTTGTGTATGTGTATGTGTGTGTGTGTGTGTGTGTGTGTGTGTGTGAACTCACATCCCGTGTGTCTCGCACTAATTAGGGTGTAATAAATATCACTTACATTGCAGGCGGTGAGAGATCCTCCGTAATGACGGTCTCCCCTTAGGCCTACGTGATGTATGAAGAGCGGTGTATACAAGCTGGTGCAGGTAGGGAGAGAGAGAGATGGCTGGGGGTCGGCCATGAGTGGAGGAGGAGGAGAAAGAAAACGATACCGTAAAAAGGGGGAGGAAGAAGGATGGTTCGCTGGGGGTGAGGCGACACAGATCCAGAGAGGGTTTCAGGATAATCTCCACGTAAAGCGATACAGCCGGAGGAAAAACAGATGTAAGGGAACGTGAGCAGGGACTATGCAGTGTAATTTATGAGGTGACGTGTACGAAGTGAGGAATGGAGGGTGGGAAGCGCCCGTGTGGGAAGACGGGGCCACGGACCTGGCTGGGGTAGGCGGGCGGCGCGGCGGTAGCCGAGAAACAAGGATTCACAATGTAAAAATCTAAGACATAATATTATGATCGTCTGATTAACAGTATATGTAAGAAAAGAACTGAAGATTAATTAATCACACAAGACCTGTGATCTATGGCGTCAGGAATCATACATTTCAACAACCACAATTTGAATCCTGTTCGAAGGTATATTTCGCATCCATTGAACTCCAATAATGATGTGATGACACTGTTATTCGACGGATTGATACACTGATTTCATAAAAAGATACTATGATACATATGATGAAGGGTAATGATGCATTTACAATTGTAAAGACAACACATTGACGGATTATAACTTTTAACACTGTATTAATAATATTGGAACTCCAAAGTCGAGAGATAGTGGACTATAAACCAAATGGAATCAACAACAACAACTACAACCATTTGTCCAGATATAAAGAAATCAAACTATTAAAAGAACTGTTTATCTTCCCGTTACTACAAGCTCATAATTCTTTTTAACATTGCAACAACAAATGACTGAGCGTTAATGGTGTAACTGACTTGGCTACCGCAGTGTAAACAAAGCCAGGCAAGGTAATTAGAGGATCTATAAGGTGGCGCGACAACGAAAATATTCATTCTGATTAAAAAAAAACTTTAATTAGGAATCATATAGAGTACAATGCGGTATCACAGAGCAGTTAATGCTGTACGAGACAAACGTGTCACTAACACAGAAAATGGAAAAGAAATTTTAGGAGTTACACGTCGAAAGCGAATTATAAAAATTACCCATAATAAAGCCATCGCTGAAGCAACGAATCATGCTATACAAAACGAACGGTGAAACAGCCATCTAGAGGAATAATTAGGCAACATGTATGGTTTATGAGGTGACCTGCCGCGTGTTTCCACCCTGTCATTTGACCTCCGTGACCTGACCCCTCTCTCCCCTTCCCCTCACGTTCCCCAAACCAGAGTTGAGGGAAACCTCCCCGTGCGCGCGCACACATCGCTTCACACGAATTTTTCTTTGCACTGTCTATCGTACACTATCATCCTCAAAACCATTCCTCCTACTGTCAAACAATGGTTTATATTCTGTAATGCTGACGTGATCAGAATGTTCTAATTATGAGTATGAATGGGGGAGGACAATCTATCAAATCAATTAATCATCTCTCTGACGTTAAGACTAATGGGAGAAAGGAAGGCCGCTCTACAAACGCCTAGCCACAAGGTACGACAATGATGAAGTGATCCTAACTTTCAGGGAGGAGGGAGTGTAGTAAAGTTAATATTGTTCCTCTTAATAGGTCGAGGTTTACAGTGCCCATGAAGGTGTGGAAGGTAAAGTATTTAGGCTCTGGCTGAGGAGGGAAGCAAGTTTCAGGTTTGAGTGCATTTAGTGCATGACAGATGTGGGGGACGTGTGCATGTGAGACCAGTGTTCGTCTGTTCCTGACATCTTACAGTGAGTGGAACACGCTCTCTCTCTCTCTCTCTCTCTCTCTAGGATCCAAGTTACAGATCTCCTGAATCTTCTAAGACTGCTCCCCTCGCGGGAAGAGGGTAAGGTAGACTTCTTAAGGACTATAAAAAAAAGGGTCCTTGCCGTCTATATACTCCTTTCCCCTCCTCTGAGGATGATACAGCCTTGTCGGAGATGACTTCTCACTCTCAGTTTTACCACCAGCAGGCGCAGTCCGGTAACACCTGTCAGTAAATTAAACGTACGAAGATAAATAAATACTACTTTAGGATCATAACATATCAGTACATCAAGGAGCCTTTTACCGCCAGGTCTTGGGTCAACAGTACGTTACACACAAAACCTACTAGAGCAACATAAGGTCTAAAGTCAGTGCTAAACGAGGCGTCTCATGGACGCTGACAGCAACGGAACACTATCAAATTCCCCCCACGCAACCAGTTGGGTTGTGCCAGCCAGGCTTCCTCCTCCCCCAACCCTTCGCCAGCAGCCTCGCTCAATCAGGCTCAGATACAACGTGTGAAAAACATCAAACAGTCTCCTAGGGCGGGGCCAAGATACACAGGTTCTTTGAGCCTCGACAATGATGCGAGTAACGAATGTAATAGGTTGTTATAATGACGCTCTCCCAGTTATTTACGAGGTGAAGAACATGGAAGGGTTAATGAACAAATATACAGACGTGAGCCATGACTATTCCATTTTCTATGTTCATAATGTAGAATACAGATAAATAATGTTGAGATTTCTTTGGTTGGCTATTGTTGGTGGATATAATCATCGCACGATCGTCTATGCTTACACACAAGGCCCACTAGTTACATCTGTACTTCTTGCCATATACAAACACCAGCGTTCAGTTCTTGTAATCCGTTTCTGTGGCTTTACGACTCACAGTAAAACAATCTGTTACATGGGACTTCCAGAGCTAAGCTGTGTAGATTAAGGACACAGTGATACGCTATTGGCGTATCACTCAGGCAGCCCCACGCCCATCATGACCAGGTGAATCTGGGTCGCCAAACTGAGTGTGATGCAGCACTGACCATCGTCCTCCAACACACCGTAACACCTGGTCTTTGTGTCATCATGTAAACCTACTCACAAATCTCAAAATAGTACGTGTCAAACTCCATAAATGGTACCAATGATAGCGGTAAACTCGCACTGACGTCGAACGAAGAATACACCACAACCTCGCACTTGAGGGAGGGAGCTGGCTTACGTGTGAGGCCTCAGCAGGTCGTGAACACCACATGATCTTAACTGCCTCACCCTATTATCTGACGTCGTAACGCTTCTAATGAATGTCCCTTCTTGTCCTCCGTCCTGACACACTTACCCCAGTTACTTTTTGCCGTCGCCACCACCGTTCGCGCCCGCGGGACAGTGGATCACAACTGTCGGTACCACACCTGCTTCAGGACACTCCTGATGGAGGAGGGCAGCTCAGCCGGGTCATGAGTTCGAAGCTCACCCAAGCAAGGGGGTAAAGTCCCTCATGAAGCGTATCTTGGCGTTGTCTCCCTGGCCTCCTTATGACGACCCAGAAACTCCCTAAATGACCAGTATCTCCCGCCTCCCAGCTAACCACCAGCATCCACCTCCCGCCTCCCAGCACCTCCTGCCTCCCAGTTAACCAGTATCTCCCGCCTCCCAGCAAACCATCACCTCCCTCCTCCCAGCTAACCAGCACCTCCTGCCTCCCAGCTAACCAGTATATCCCGCGTCTCAGCACCTTCCGCCTCCCAGCTAACCAGCACCTCCCAACTCCCAGCTAACCAACACCTCCTGCCTCCCAGCCAACTAATATCTCCGGCTTCTCAGCACCTCCCGCCTCCCAGTACTACCTCCTCCGTCTTAGCTGATGATCCGACCCCTCCAATAATGATAGCCAGATGCGTCTCCTCCATCAGCGAGAGACGAAGACTTAACAACTTGCAGCAGCTGGGTGGTGTATCGCAATGGGAATCACCGTTGCGTAAGAAACCCAGTCTCTTACTTCTGACGCTGTCATTACCGTTGATCATGCCAGTCATGACTGTGGTAGACGCTCGGTGATGATGGCCTGAACCGGTGCAAATACCAATGGAAATGCTTCACTGATATTAACTTTGCTAACACCTATGCTTTCTGAGGGTCTAATGTCCCTCATTGAGTGTGTGTGTGTGTGTGTGTGTGTGTGTGTGTGTGTGTGTGTGTGTTTGTGTGTGTGTGTGCGTGAGATGAGTGGCCGACGTCCACCTGCAGGAGCAAGGTAGTTCAGCCGGGAGGTGGGCAACTTAGAAGAGCCATTAGAATCCAACACTCAACCAAGAACGTATCATTCTGAAACTCAGGAGAGAAATCGTATATTGAAACCAATGAGACAGATATTAAGGTTGACGGGTTCTTCAGCTGACGCAGTGCGAGGTTCACAGAAATGCACTGAAATCTATTTGCATTACATTTGGACCTCTGTGGCGTAGCGGTTTGCGTCGCTGTCGTGACGCATTCGCAGGCCGCCCGTCGCCGAGGGCGTATGTTCGAATCCTGGCGGCGGTAGCCTACCCACAGTCAACCCAGCTCTTCATCGTCCCCTAATGGTTGATCGATGACTTAGCTCCATGGCCTAAGCTAGGGTATATCGTTAATGAGATGGCCTCGATTACGGCATTCGGTCGACCTTGCCGTCTCAGCTAACATACAAAAAATGAGAGGGACATCTGAGTCAAGGCTTGGTGAGCTGTGAGCCGCGGGAGGCGCAGCGTGAGACCCGGCACCAGCAGCGTCCTCTGGGTATCCGAGAAATATCACAGGGGATCTTCCCGCGTCGTCCCGCTGGCTGAAACCATAAATCACTGGCTGAGTTCCACAAATGATTGTCCAGATCAGAAATGGTCTGGTGGCTATTCAAACCCCGACACACGTAATAATAACAAACGTAAAGTCACCTGGAAGGTATGATTACAAATAAAAAGAAACAAGTTGTTATTTTCTCCATAAAATAATAAATTCGCTGCCCAATTTCCTCAAATACTCGGAAATCAACTAAGGAGATATATCTTTTAAACTCCACACTTGATGCCACACTCAACGGAGCAGGACACCAGACGAGGCAACAGGCGACGCAATTTCGAAGTATGTTTGAAACGTGAGGACTCAACAGTGGCCTGAGGTCAGATCTAAGCCTCAGTGTACGTAAGTACCGCTTCTCCGGGGCGACTCCATCTTCCACCAGCTGCGTCACGTCTTCTTGAGTGACGTCAGCATTACGGGTTTGTTTACACATACACACGAGACTTGGCCGTTATGATAACTACTTCTCACAGTAATTCATACCTAGGTCTTACAATACTCTACGTAAATTCATCCAGTATACGAAACAAATGTTTAGAGTTTGGACAAGACTACATTAAGAGAATGTTACGTAATTAGCGTTAATTCCTACATAGGTCTTAAAATAATCTACATAAATTCATCCAGTATTCGAAACAAACGTTTAGAGTTTGGACAAGATTGCATTAGGAGAATGTTATGTAATTAGCGTTGTCTCTGAATCTTGTGTGTAAGATGTTAAGAACGGAGGTTCCTCTACCGAACATACATTACCAGAGAACATGATATGAACCAGCGTCAGAGGATACAAAAATAGCCAGTGTTTTTTTTTCGCTTTTAACTGAAGTTAACCTTAAGAGTGTGCTGACACCTGGAGTGGCTGTTGACGATACAGACTCCACTCATGTGGAGGTTCAAAGATAACCTTCGTAGGAGAATAATAGTGGGGTTAGTCCAGGGTGGAGGGTGGTGCACCAGCAGACATTAGTGTCAGACGAACGTCATTGTGATCAGGTGGAGGTTAATTGTACTGCCAGGACTGGAGAAAATGCCTTTCCGGTCCCTCCAGGTATAAGACTCCTCCGAGCCTTATTCTGCAGTGCCGTACCATTCGCTGAGAAACGTATTCAATGAGGATGAACAGCTGGGTTAGCTGTGGACTGGCTAGCACGCCCAGGATTTGAGTATGGGGGTAGTTCCGTGCGTGAATCATGGTCAGCAACGGTATCTCCCGTGTGTGTGTGTGTGTGTGTGTGTGTGTGTCTACCTCTTTAATAAGCTATCACTGGAGAGGCTCCTGTATAAATGGATTCCAGTCCTGAGAATGACTACCTCCTCCTTAATGCCCTCTTGGTAACTGCCTCATCTCAGCTACTCAATCATAACTCTTCCATTCTTAATTACGTTGACGACCCTCACCTCACTCTAGCAGTGCAGCCAAGAACTGACTGAACCTCAGGTTTAAACTCATTCTAAACTCATGATCAGTGACTACGTTTGACAATGTCTGTCATGCGTTCGAAGTTATAACGTTCGTTTTTGGAACGTACTCAAAGATAAAGATCAAAAATGCATATACACAAACACACAAAAGCTTACAAAAAACATCAAATAAACAAGAGATGGGGGGCCCCCCCAGGAGTGCAAAACTCGCTCCCCGTACAGTAGAAAATTGGCAATTACACACACACACACACACACACACACACACACACACACACAACACACACACACACACACACACACACACACACACACAGTGGACTTTTAAACTCGGTCAAATTACAACTATTTCAACTGTTTCATTTTTACTGAGAAGTTTTAAAGTCGCTTAATGGAACGGTATTCTTTAAACTCCATCCTTTAAACGCTCAACTTTAAACTCTCGCTGTGAAACTAAACAAAACCTTTTAAATCAAATGACTCAAACTCAGGTTCGTAAGTCCCAATGAACTACGCCAATTAACGCTAACTTTTAAATGCCATCATCGCAACGATATCCCAGCTGATTGCGACTCACATACTAATGGGTGTCATTTAAATCCATTTTTCTAACATGTGTTTCGTAGGCTCAATCGTTCGTCATATAGATCGTAGCATTAATAGTCCATTCATATAATTCAGTCATGCATCCTCTTGTTAGACTCTGGGTACACTTAAAAATGTTTCTCTCTCTCGTGTTATTTGCTGTTTTGTGTCCTTTGCGAATGAGTCGCTGTTGCCTGTCCGTTGTGTTTACTAGACTGTTATCTTTTTGAAAAATGGACAGAGCAGACGTGGATGGGGTTGTATGGACAGAGCAGATAGAGCAGATGTGGACGGGGTTGTATGGACAGAGGAGACGTGGACGGGGTTGTATGGACAGAGGAGACGTGGACGGGGTTGTATGGACAGAGCAGATGTGGACGGGGTTGTATGGACAGGGCAGACGTGGACGGGGTTGTATGGACAGGGCAGATGTGGACGGGGTTGTATGGACAGAGCAGATGTGGACGGGGTTGTATGGACAGAGCAGATGTGGACGGGGTTGTATGGACAGAGCAGATGTGGACGGGGTTGTATGGACAGAGCAGATGTGGACGGGGTTGTATGGACAGAGCAGATGTGGACGGGGTTGTACGAGTGAACAACAATTTACCGAGGGTAAACATGACACTTCACGTCATCACGAACGATGAAAACGTAAATTATCGAATCCGGATTCAGTGTATTAGAGGCCTATGCCCTCTTGCGACATTAGAGGCGATTCTCTGGAAGTCCATCTCACCATTCTCTACCATACAGGCAACTATCTCGTGCTTTTGGTTATGGAAATCGTCTATCACTGGGTGATAATAACAGCCAATTACAAGCCGGTCTTTAACGAGCACTATTGTTAGGTTCACAATGCGTCTGGCGGTCCACGGACGGCAACAGTGTGGTATGTCGCAAGCAACTGTGGCTACTCTCTGGTGTTTCCTAATATTGGTAACGATCTTACGTACAGACAGACAAGTGAAAATGAGTAGTAAAGTTTTAACAGACTTTCGGTCCAGTAAAATTTCGGTTCGTTATCAGAAATAAAGGAACAATAACACATAATCTGATTGCCTATAATATGTATATATATGTATATATATATATATATATATATATATATATATATATATATATATATATATATATATATATATATATATATGTGTGTGTGTGTGTGTGTGTGTGTGTGTGTGGCGGGGTGGCGATGGAAATGGATGAAGGCAGCAAGTATGGATAAGTACTTGTGTATATATGTATATGTCTGTGAATGTATATGTATTTATACGTAGATATGTATAGGTATGTAAATGTGCGTGTGTGGGCGTTAATGTATATACATGTATATGTAGGTGGGTTGGGCCATTCTTTCGTCTGTTTCCTTGCGCTACCTCGCTAACGCGGGAGACAGCGACTAAGTGTAATGAATGAATGAATATATATATATATATATATATATATATATATATATATATATATATATATATATATATATATATTCACGACTTCAAACATTTTTTCAAACTGTTTGTATATATAATCTAAGCTGAAATACAGTATAATATTCAAAGAAACATGAAACTAACCAATACCCATATGACAACAAAAGAGATAAATGAGTTATTTGTAATGTTCTCATTTACATGGTACAAATTAACTTAAGGTTAGACACTCATTGAATAGTAACCCTTGGATAAAAGTGGACAGAAGAGATACTGGATAACCGAATCACGCTATAAAATGACCACACTTGGGTCGTCTTCAAACTAACGGATACACTTAACTCAAGCCATATAAACCTGTTCATCAATTCCATAATTTTTCCATTCTCACACCACCAGGGTTTATACTCTATACCACCTCACTCACGCTTACGGACGCCTGTATGTGGTGGCTAAGACGAGTTCCGGACGCACGAACACCAGGGGCGGTAACGTGTCCGTCCGCTCGGGCTGCCCACCGTCAGGAGGCTGGGTGCGTGGCTGCCTGGCTGGGGAGAGGTGACCCCTTGTCTATCTATAGAACCAGGTCGCCTGAAGAGGTTGTCAGCGATGATAGAAGGATGTCATGGGTTCTGTGGCTTGACCCCTCCCCTGTGCTCACAACCCCTGACCTGACACTTCACGACATCCACTTCAGATACCCCGTGGGGGTCAGGAGGTCAATCAAGGACAAGTATGAAAGTGACATAATTCATATTGACCTCATTCTAAGCGAAGCTTCGTCAAAACAATGAGATCTTATTCTATTACTTTATGAAAAGCACTTCGTGAGTACTTACCTCAGCCCTGGACTTCGACCTAACCCTAAAATTACTGCCGATTACCGACGAAGGGGCGCGCGCATACCTCTGGTCTAAGTCTTAAGGGGAAGAGAGAGAGAGAGAGAGAGAGAGAGAGAGAGAGAGAGAGAGAGAGAGAGAGAGAGAGGAGGAGGAGGAGGAGGAGTTTATCTGTCTACCACAAGATACAATCTGGTGGCGGATGCCTTCTGTCTCCGTGCGTGACGCCACCAAGCGACCAGACGGTAACACATACTCGACATTCCATTACGTAGTGTCTACCAGGGTAACCAGTATGTCTCAAGGTACAGTATGCCTCACGAACAAGGTATGGTATTAAGACGGTTTCCACAGAATGTAAATCTGGCACGGACATCTATGGCTAAAGTTAGAACATAGATCTCTAATGTTCACCTTCCCTTCACTAGAATCTTATTTCTCCTGTTCGTCTGCACTTCAGATATATCTTTGGAACATTCCCTCAGACTCGAACCAGGAACAGAAGACGGTGTGTGGAACACGTCTCTCTGGCCGGCGGGGAACTGCTGTAATTTTCAGGTCTATTTGGACGACCAATCACGTGGATCATCCTTCACATGGGTGACAAAACCCCGGGAAAATAAATACTGATGAATTACGGAATATAGATGAACGAAATATCGAATACCATAGCAGAGAATTTCCTTTAAGAGTCTCTTAAAAAGAATGTCAAATCAGAGGTGACGTGGGAAGTGTATTGGTTTTGGCTTTCGTCTTGCGAAAACTATGTTGGTGATCGGAAGAGTCCGTGAGATTCAAGGGGGTTCATGACACGAGAGCCGGGAGGAGACACAGAGCGACGGAAGAGGAGTTGAAAGGCTATGGACACTCGCTTGTCTTCGGGGGTGAAGGAGAAGGTTTTGGTATTACCACAAAGGCAAAACAGAAGGGCAAGCTCAGAGGCAAGTACATGTACAGTCTCATTTTCAACCCAAGGAAGGTACCTATTCTCTCGACCAACCCCTTGGGATGGATGAACAGCTGGGTGGATTGTGGACCGACTGCCGCAACCAGGATTGGAACCTATGCGCTCGAATGCGTCACGGTCAGGAACGCTAACCGCTACACCACGGAGGTCCATCGTTCCGTCTAGATAATCATGGGACCAGAGCTGTTCGCAAGGAGACCTTAGGAAGAGTCGCGGGGATAATGAGGACTGAAACAAGCAAGTGTACGACCACTGGGGGGGGGAGGGGCATCCAATGTGGAGGTAGAGGAAAATGGGAAACATAAGATAACAGGTTCTGTCAGCTGGAGACACAGTGATGGCTCTGTCCACGCGGGAGGAACGAGGAGGACAGAAGGTTGACAGACACTATGATGTAGATCACTGGCTACAGGGAAAGTGCTGGGCGTAGGAGAATGTGGGTGGGCATCACCGTGTCTGTGGATGAAGGAGTGCTTCCCCTCAACGATGACCAAATGCTGGTGACTTCGAGTGTAGATGAACACTGAACTGGAAACGAAGGGAGGAAGCGTTTCTCAAGCCCACTCCGTCACCTCCCCCCTCACTCTAATGGCCTTAGTATACGAGGGGTCGAACCATGGACTGGACGAAAAAAAAATATTATATACCCTCATAGAGGAAGTGTGGGGGAATATGGCCTTCACACATACACTACAAAAACCTGCGACGTATTCTTAGAAAAAGACGACACATACGTCTCCCGTCCTGTAACAATAATACCTGCTGTAATCTCGCCAGAGACAGAAGCATCGCCCAAGGTGAGGCGAATCTCTTACAAAATAACCCATACAGAAAAAGACATTCTGTACGTTAGCCCAGTCGACCAAAGTACCACAAGCGGCGTTTAAATGAGAGGGCGAGAGGTAAAAGGAGGAGGTGTGGTGAGTAGAGGCGTCCGTTCATATTAATGTGATCAGATAAACCAAGTGTAAGTGAAACTGGGTAGTTACAGGGCCAGTGTGCAGTGTTGCCAGGCCAGTGTACAGTGTTGCCAGGCCAGTGTACGTACAGTGTTGCGAGACTGGCGGTGTCTGTCTGACACATGATTAGGATGGCCGATGACTTGTTGCACCTCATTACAGAGGCCATATTCTCTCTCTCTCTCTCTCTCTCTCTCTCTCTCTCTCTCTCTCTCTCTCTCTCTCTCTCTCTCTCTCTCTCTCTCTCTCACACACACACACACACACACACACAAACACACACAAACAAACATGGGGCCTATGAGTGCAGACCCCCCCCCCCACTCCTCCCTGTACAGTACAAATAGATCATTACAAATACGTAATTACACAGCCCGAAATGGGCCGGGCTGGGGTGGGGTGGGGGAATAGTCACTGACCTTCTTGAACTACGTAAACGACTCGTCAGGACTGGACTCGTACCTGAATATGTTTGCAGATGATGCTGAGGTCACGAAGGGTGATTGCAACATCTTACAAGGGAACCTAGACAAACTCAAGGCTTGTCTGATATTATGAAGGTGATGAAAATGGATACCATAAGGATGGAACACAGCGAAAGAAGGCTTCCATACGGATATGAATTACAGGGAAATCTAGTACAGGTGTGTGTGTGTGTGTGTGTGTGTGTGTGTGTGTGTGTGTGTGTGTGTGTGTGTGTGTGTGTGAGAGAGAGAGAGAGAGTAAGGAGAATCGACATTATACTTAACATGTTGCTAAAGCCAAACCTTACGAAAATTCACGCATAAAGATATGTTCAGCAAAATGTATATATTTTCAATATTAGGGCAAAACTAAATCATGAGTCTTAAATATGTTCATTACTTTTTTTTTGTATTTTAGCCGAGATGGTACTGGAAAGTGAACCCCTTAATCAAAGTCCGATACCCAATTTATTAAACAACCGTTAGGAAAGGATGAGCAGTTGGGTTGACTGTGGACCGACCCCCGCAACCAGGATTCGAACCCACATCCTCGACTCCTGTACGGCACGTAAATGCGTCATGGTCATGAAGACACACAAGGAACTGCTAGAGAAGGTCCAGAGGAAGGCAGTAAATACAGATGGCACCAGAATTAAGAAAACCGAATCATAATGAGAGATTTGTCCACTATGGAAGAGAGAAAGGTATAGGGTGACTTGACCATACCTTTTCAAGGCAAAGATAGAAAAAAAAAAGACAGAAGCCATAACACACACACACACACACACACACACACACACACACACACACACACACACACACACAGCATTCCGCTTTCAGGAGCAAGGCGCCCTACGAGCGAGAGGCGATGACTGACAGCATAACCCCTTCAGGAAAGCACATGATAGAGAGGCAACACCCACCTGCTTAAAACAGACGGCACTGGGAATCGAACCCGGGTACTCACAAGTGCATTCATAACGTTACCCGCTTCTACGAGGCGGTGGCTCCCGCCGGAGGTAATGAGACATTGTGTATGCTGCGCACGCGGCCGACTGCGCAGGCGTCGGCGAGGTAGGTGGCGCCGACGGGATGTGTCGGCCAGTGTCTCGGCGGCTTCAACGTCCCGACACCTCGGGCGCTGCTGGGAATATCCTCCCGATTATCCCTGTCCTCGTCCTCCTTCTGGTACTCCTCCAGGATTGTGTCTCTGGGGCGCCGGGCCTCAACGCTAAGTATCTGTCAGGCTCAGGACCATCAGGAACTCACCTGTGTGTGTGTGTGTGTGTGTGTGTCCCCCCCAGGGAACAGCAGCGCTCTGTGTCGGACTGACAAGGGAGGAGGGAGAGAGAGAGTGAGTGAGTTGCACAGACCACACAGACCCAAGGTTCCAGAGAGAGAGAGAGAGAGAGAGAGAGAGAGAGAGAGAGAGAGAGAGAGAGAGAGAGAGAGAGAGAGAGAGAGAGAGAGAGAGAGATAGGTACACTTTCTCTATGGCTGGGGCTTTCCAAGCCCTAACTAAACCACGGGTCCCTTGTTCAAAAGCTATCAGTTCTGACCCACGAGTATATTAATAACTGAAATTATTTTGATTTATTCCCGTCATTTTTTCCAATGTATACCCTACCTACCTACCTACCTACGCCGCCTAATATGATGGCGCAAAAAGTTGCGCTGGTTCGAGATGGTTATCACGGCCTCTTTCCCAACCTCGAACTTCATTACGCCTATTAAAGGGGGAGAGGCTTATAGGGCTAATTGGGCCCCTGTGTGTGTGTGTGTGCGTGTGTGTGTGTGTGTGTGTGTGTGTGTGTGTGTGTATGTGTGTGTGTGTGTGTGTGTGTGTGTGTGTGTGTGTGTCTTATCTACCTATATATATGAGGAGGGAGCTTTGTACTCACAGGCTCCTATCCCTTGTACTTCCTCTTCGTTGAGGTTCTTCAACGTAGCCACAACTCCGTTGCTGGAGAAATGATTCCCCACTTCCCCTACGGACGTTTCTCTCGTCGAACGAAGGCGTATGTCTTCTGTTCTCGTCGCCCTTCTGACGTCAGAGGACTGTGTTATGTTGACATCATCATAGCCAACCAGAAATTCATGATTAGTTATCATATCTTATCCTTCTTTCTTCGGAAGCCGACGGTTCATTCCACTCATTTCTGCTACTATTCTTTCTTCGGAAGTCCATGGTTCATTCCACTCATTTCTGGTATTATCTTTGATGCATTCCTTCAGTCCCTTTCCAGCAGTTCCGTATACCTCCTCAGGTAAGGTCCCCCGGGACTGGTGTGGTACATCTTATCCTTGACGGAACAGACATCGTGCACATCATTGTAAACATTCCCTGCGTTCATGTGCCAAAGGGCCGTTGTAACGCCGACCAAAGTATGCATAATTTCCCTCCTTTACGACCCTCCTCACGTAACGTCCTGGTGACATTACGTCCCTCTCACTGAGCGACTCATGGTTTGTTTTCCCCCAGTATGGCACTCACAGGCGGACCTGTCTCACTGACCACGTATTTTCCAAGGTCAGGTTTCGTTATTCGTAAGTCTAACCACATCTGCATTTCATCAAGGTCTTTATGCACTATTTTTGCAGTCTCTCACTTCGCGACTCCTTCATGATTTCGGCATCATCAGCAAACCTATTCTACCCTCGTTTGACAAATCACTTACACACATCAGAAGTAGGAGTGGTTCCAGCCCCGGGTCCTAAGGTATCCCACTCCTCACCCTCGCCCAGCTTAAAAAGGTCCCCCCAGACGTGTCTCCAGTGTTCCTTCCCGGTAAAACAGACGTCACTCCTTTTACGCAGCCCTCCTCTGAGCCCAGCTTGGACGTCCAGCTTCATCATCAATCTTCAGCAGGGGTAGAGAGTAGCTAAGGACGCCTGGCAGCTAGAGAATAAACACTCCTACCCACACAACCCTGTTTTCCATCAGGGTCTTTGTTGTTGTGTCAGAGAAAGCCAACATTCGTCACACAAGAGTTTCTTTTTTTTCTTTTTATATAATCTATCTTGTCTTCTAATTGAGCACCTTATGCCAGACAATACTGAAGGTAATTATCACTGGTCGTTCCCCTTATTCTTACACTACATCTGCTAATGAGTTGATCATCTCAGAAACTGCACCTGGTACGTTTGCAGTCTCCAGTAACTTTTCAACCAGTACTACTTCCTTCTACGCTCTTTCTTCTTTGGCCGAAACATGGGTGGGTCATCCTCCAGTCCAAGAATCATCAATGACTCACGTCTCACAACCTCTCGTTTCACAAACAATCTTAAGTTTCGTGCTAGCCATTTTACGATCACGTCCTGCAGTACTGCTTCAACCATCTCGATATTTTTTTTACTATAAAAATCTCCATTTTCGCCCACTTGCACTATTCCTGAACACTGCATCCTTTTTTTTCTTTCTAAACACAGAGTAAACACATCATTTTCTTCCCTCTTATTATACCTTAATTTTGCCACAATAAAGAGACATATTAAGAATTGCTGAGTTCGCAGGTTCCGCTGGTGCCTCGTCCCTCCCCGGCTGTGGTCTGTGTGTAACGTCTACGACAGAAGGAAGTTTGTGTTATGAGCTGCCGCCTCCTGCTGCTGGTGTGTGTGTGTGTGTGTGTGTGTTTGTGATCACCACACAGTATTTTGCATGGTGAGGCAAGGGAAGTCTTCACTGTGGGACCCAACGGCTTTTGAGTTGTCTAAAATGTCACACGACATTTTATATTCGTGTGTGTGCGTGTGTGTGTGTGTGTGTGTGTGTGTGTGTGTGTGTGTGTGTGTGTGTGTGTGTGATTATTATCTATGTGTAACGGAGAGAGAATCTTACACTCGTGTTGCCCCCTAATCTCTTATCCTTGTATACATGTACCATATCTTAATCCTATGTGCATGTGCGTGTGTGTGTGTGTGTGTGTGTGTGTGTGTGCGTGTGTGTGTGTGTGTGTGTGTGTGTGTGTGTGGGGTACCGAGATGGCAAACAGGTGCTAAGTACGACCCCGTAACTACCAAGGACGACCTACGCGTCAGATCAAGGGTAGAGACGTCGTCCCCAATTTTTTAAGGCCAGGATGCGGGTGGTAATCCATTAAGGGGGGGGGGGGTAGGGAGGCTGGGGCTAAGGGGGAGGGGGAGGAGGGCCTGGAGGATGGGGGTGGAGGGGGGGAAGTAATGGCCGCGATAAATTCTTATGAAAGCAGTCAACCGCTCGGGAATGCACAGGAAACACACACACACACACACACACACACACACACACACACACACACACACACACATGGGCTTTCCTAAATATACACACGTAGGAACTCCCACACACTTATATACATATACACACACACACACACACACGCCCAAATCACACATACATACATACATACGCTCACATGCACATATACACAGTCACATACTCGCACACACATACATCAAGAACAAGTAAATACATATGACATTGCACATATACACAGGCGAGATCGTGTATAAAACTTGATATCACACGTACCCAGTGTTTATATAGATATCAAATACTGAGACACCATAATTGATTTCTTCTATGTTATCTGAGACGGCATGGGTAGCTGAGGCCCTAATCAAGGCCATCTCCTAAACGATATATATATATATATATATATATATATATATATATATATATATATATATATATATATATATATATATATATATATCCGGGCCTGAGCCAGGTACCCATACTATCGACCAACCCCTAGGGGTGGATGAACAGCTGGGTCGACTGTGGACCGACTGCCGCAACCAGGATTCGAACTTGTGCACTCGACCCTGAGCGGCCCGTGAATGCGTCTCGGTCAGGAACGCTACACCGCGGGACTCCATATCAAATTTCTGACTTTTTTGAGGCGTAAAAGTGGATATTGGAAGAATGGGATCTACATTTTCGGAAATCACGCCCTTATAGTAGACCCTGGGGAACAAGTGGCGAATGTTGGACATCACGTAGCATATCATAGCACTGTATTCACCCACACTCATTTAAAGCTAGGCTTCCCCCCCCCCCCCTTATGTTGTACGTCAAAGCGACAAGCTATTTATTACGACAACAACAAGAAACGAAAAAAAAAATACTTTTGTTTGAGAAAACTTTTTTAATATCGTTAAAAAAAAAAAAAAGATGAGTGTGTGGGCAAGAACCCAGGGTGGGTGGTGACGCCAGCGATAGGGAAGGTGAGGCTGGGTCTGGCTGGCCTGACGCCCAGACCACAGCCTCGTGACATAACTGAAGCGGGAGGCGAGGGAGGGAAGGAGGCGAGGGCGTGAGACGAGGGAGGGAGGGAGGGAGGCGAGGGCGCGAGGCGAGTGAGAGAGGGAGGCGAGTGAGGGAGGGAGGCTCAGTGAGCACCTCCGGCCATGACACGGGTCTTGCGCACCCCCGGAGCTGTGATCTGCCGCCACTGTGGCTTAAGATTCACCAGGTCTCTGCCAATCACAGGCCCCTGTCTCGCAGGTGGAGGGCCCTTCTCTGGAGATACACCTCGTACAGACGGAAAATTATGCCTTACTTAGGAGTTGATATAATCTATCACAGCTACACAGCTTGTGGTCAAAATGCACAGGCACTCTCTCTCTCTCTCTCTCTCTCTCTCTCTCTCTCTCTCTCTCTCTCTCTCTCTCTCTCTCACAGGCCAAAGGCCAAGCGTAACGAGCCGCCGTGTATACATGGGGTAACTGACACCTGGCAAATGTACTCCAGCTTCCCACTCTTTACATCTCGCCTGAGACGATGGCTCGTCCGGGGCCGACCAACCACTCCATCAAACCTGGTGATTTACGTCGTCAGCTAATTAGTCTTGGGTACAATTTTTGTGCCATCTTTTTTTACCCGTCGTCAGGTGACACGAGGGAGGATTTACGACGTTTTAAACTTCCTCCCTCCCTGGCACCCACGCAGCTCCTCCCCTGCGATCGGGCATCACGGCCAACAATCGCTCGGAAATCTCTGATGTCGTCAGGTCCTTGTCGTAACTCAGAGCGCACGAGGGGCCGGGATGTCTGCTTTGATCTTACGAACCCACCGTGACGCCATTCCCAGCCTCACCTCACAGTTCCCAGCCCCTCCTCCGCGACGCCCTTCGCAGCTTCACGTCACAGTTCCCAACCCCTCCCACCCGCATCTCTACCCTGCTGCTCTTCCAGACGACCTCCTCGCTCCAGTCATTAATGTGAGACTGACACATTTCCACCGTCTCGCTCGTCTCCATCTTCCTCATCACCCAGAGTCACTCATCTTCCGTCCTGCCTCTATAGACGCTGGTCACAACCTTCACATAAACTCCCCCACCCACAATAACTTTCTCCCTCCCTCCCTACCCACCCCTTCTCTTGCCTGCTCCCAGGCCAAATTACCTGGGTGCTGAGTGGGGGGAGGAGCTGGTGGGTGAAGATAATTCCCCGCCCGTTCATCACCTCCCCTTATCTAAGGCCTCTCTCTCCTGCGTGTCACCTCACACTTCGGGAGGTGTTTATAGTAATTGACCGCCAGTGTGGTGGGTCTTCTCTGGTCCTGGCAGCACTGGCTGTCACGAGGGCAGGTGAGGGCTGGAGGAACATGGTGCAGGAGGGAGTGAAGTTCGGAAAGGTTTTGAGGTGAGGGTTTGTTGGGGGGGATGATGGGGAGGTGAGGAGGAAGGGAGGTCCGTGGTGAGGCGGGGATACGGGGAGGTAGGGAGGTCCGTGGTGAGGCGGGGATACGGGGAGGAAGGAAGGCCCGTCGTGAAATAGGGACTCCATGAGGGAGGGAGATCCGTGGCGGGGCGGAAACACAAGGAGGGCCCGTGGTGAGGCGGGGACACAGGGAGAGAGGGAGGTCCGTGGTGGGAAGAGAACCAAGGGGAAGGGGGTGGAGAGGGGAGTAACACAGGAGGTGCTGGGTCATGGAAGCACCGACCCCGGCAGGAGGAAGACAGCTCCCCAGCCGCTGCGCCGTCAGGACAGCTGGGGTCAGAGGTGCTGTGGTAATAACGCTGATGAAAATAAACAAATTCAAACCTTGTTCACTGGCAGGAAGTGTCTCGTTCAAACGAGAGAAAAGAAAGTTATTTCTTTTTTTTTCAAACGTGGCATCACATTTTGTGCTTTACTGAGCGTCTTAATACAAATGTATGAGGATATATGATCAATGCGTCTCAATATAAGTATATATGGGTATCTGTGTCTGTGTTTATGAGTGTGCGTACGCCTCAGTATGCGTACGTTTATTTCTGTGTCTATGTGTGTGTGTGTGTGTGTGTGTGTGTGTGTGTGTGTGTGTGTGTGCAAGAAAAGAAGTCGACAGGAAAATAAGTAACTAAGAATAACGTCAGAATAAACAGGAAGAAGACAAGAAATGGTGCGAAAGATAATGGCCAGGAAAGTGTCATGTGTTGACGTGGCCAGAACACCACACCTGGAATGAGCCTCTCTCGGGTAAGCGACCACTCCTAACCCTACGTGGGTAAGTACCCTCTTACCTATTGTGCCCAACTGCCTGGGTACAGTACCCGGGTCATTGAGGTGAAAGGGTAACATGTGTAGGTCACTCAAGAGTGGCCAGTCCTCCCCCTGCTCGTGAATAAACACTGCGTGTGGAGGATATATATTACCCAGTGTCACTGGGTTGTGTGGTGAGGACCACAACTGATCACAGTATCACTAGGTTGTGTGGTGAGGACCACAACTGATCACAGTATCACTAGGTTGTGTGGTGAGGACCACAACTGATCACAGTATCACTGGGTTGTGTGGTGAGGACCACAACTGATCACAGTATCACTAGGTTGTGTGGTGAGGACCACAACTGATCACAGTATCACTGGGTTGTGTGGTGAGGACCACAACTGATCACAGTATCACTAGGTTGTGTGGTGAGGACCACAACTGATCACAGTATCACTGGGGTTGTGCGGCGGGTGAGGATCGCCACGGCTTTACCAGGGAATGAACGAGCGGTCGAGGCGGCGTAAACCATCCGCCCTTGGTGTAGGGAACGGTGGCCGTCGCCCGCTGTGACCCACGCCTGGCGTGAGAAACAGCGACTTTTATTCATTCCTAAAATTCATTGCTTTCCTGGAACTGTCTGGTCCATAAAGACTTATAAGTTACTGTTTAGGTAACTCTGCTCCTCATTATTGAAGTGTACCTTCGTTTGCCTTCTTATTGAGGTATACGTTCGTTTGTCTTCTCCATACTGAAGTATGCCTTCGTTTGTCTTCTTATTGAGGTATACTTTCGTTTGTCTTCTCCATACTGAAGTATGCCTTCGTTTATCTTCTTAGTGAGGTATACCTTCGTTTGTCTTCTCCATACTGAAGTATGCCTTCGTTTATCTTCTCCTTACTGAAGTACACCTTCATTTATCTTCTCCATACTGAAGTATGTCTTCGTTTCTCTTCTCCTTACTGAAGTATACCTTCGTTTCTCTTCTACAGAACTAATTTGGCTTTCGTCTCACGGTATATTTTGATGCTTGAGACAATAACTTTTCAAAAGCCTTTGATAACTTCCTCCCTGGCGGCTGGTCCTCGTGAGAGCGTGCCTACAGAAATGGAGCAGAAGACTTTACCCCCGTCTGATGCAAGGCACACACCATAATGAAGAGAGGCGGAGTGGCGAGAAATGACTGAACACAACAGAGGCAATGGTTCAATTGTGTGGCGAGAAAGAACGTCTCAATCTGAGCCCGTCAGGGGTGGGTACGGCTGCGCCACTATAGCCGTCACACACACACTCCCTCACCGTCCCGGGACAGTGACGGCGTCAGCTGCCTCGCACAAAAGCGGAAATCCTGACTAATGCCTTGCCCTGACTTTTGTGAGGGCGGCGGGACAGAACCCCCCTCACCAGCGCCACCCCTCGCCCCGTCGTATGGCGTTGACAGACTGGGTATTTGTGCTTCTTCCCTGTGGACTTGGTCGCTGCTGACCCGTCCAAGCCTCAGCGATGACCCTGCTTACCTCCAGCCTCCTCACTACCACCTCCGGTCTGGCTCAAACACCTTCACGTCTCCACCAACCCACAGACTACCAAATGCTCCTCCGTCTATCGTCATTTGTCACCCCGACACCCTCAACCTTCCATCACATATTTCTGACGTCTCAATACCTCCCTCCTTCCCCGCCAACCACACTCGCCCACAGACCCATCGCTACAACAAGAACATTCTAAACGACCCTGTACCTTACATACTGCAACAACCTGCATACGTATCATACGTAGACGTGTGCATAGAGCTGACCAGAGTTGCATCTCTAAGTGATATAAGACTAAACGGCTTCGTCGTGGTGAATGTACCAGTTGATATACTACTGATACTTGTATAATATACCTGACTACATCGCAGAACACTGTACAAATACCAGGGCTCTCCTGAAGACAGAGGGATGGAGGTCAGACTTGGCGGCCGTGCGTGGAAGTCATTTTCCCCCAGAGTGCAAAATCCTTCCACTGTGGAGTAAAACATACAGTTTTGAATCTGAGTGGTAAACGATTCTCACAGGCAGAAACCTGAGTGGTATATGATTATCAGGGGAAGAAGTCGGAGTGGTAAATGATTCTCGAGGAAAAGAAATTTTTGAGTATAATAAAAAGAACATCATGGTGTCTTATCCCACAACATCAGCCTCGCAGTATTTCTGTTCTCTTCCTTTACAGTTCTTCATCTATCCATCATACCTCTATGAACATCTATGAAAAATTACGGAGGTCCAATCAACGTTTAATGTACGTGTAGAGGAGTTCTACAGTATGTAGAACAACTCAAGGTCCTCCCCTGGTGCCTGTAAACCTAGAGAATCCTCCATTATGGTGATCTTCTCTACGTAAACCGAGTTGGATTACACTCACATCAATTCGAACGTCGTGTTCGCTAGATACACGATCATCTTTGGGGAACCTTTTCAGCACGACGGTATGGCCACTAGTGTAGGTATGATGGCGTGACCCTCTGACCTTACCCTTGTGGGTCAGGTCAAAGATCATCGTATCATGTACCCAAGCGCTGCGTCGTCGTACTTAGAATCTTAAAAGTATAGAAAAGTGTCAAAGTTTGACCGAGAAAGACGAGACTGTGTGAGAGTGACTTAACAAGAGACGGGGTGGTTCATGACCTCTCGACTAGGACCAGTTTGGACATGAGGGAGTCATTAGACCCACGTTCGGAACTCATATAATAGATTCACGACTTAAGTTGCCAGAATTTTTTTTTTTCTCGCGTGGCATTAATCTGCTGGACTTGAAGGGACGTAATGCTGAGAAGTTCCTGAGCTCAGGTTCGGCTGAGCTTCACAGGGAGGAGCCAATAATGCATATCCTTCCTTTGTCACGAATCAAAAACTACCTCAATAAGGTGACTGCAGGTGCTCCAACAAACGGGCGAATCACCTTAACATAATGGTAGTCACAAGGCAACGTGAGACCGGCTACAGAAAAACACATTCTTTTCATTTCCATTCAAGGAAGATGCGTATCTCTCTCTCTCTCTCTCTCTCTCTCTCTCTCTCTCTCTCTCTCTCTCTCTCTCTCTCTCCTTCCTGTTCCGCATGAATGATAAAAGTCCTGCAAAGCCTTTCACTGCAGGAGTCTAGGTCGCTGTCCTCATCGTCGGAGCATCATGGCAGGAACAGCTCCTAGATATTCTCATGATCCACCACGAGCTTATCCGCTGGATGACAGTGACGTCTTTAACTCCCTCACCGACATGGATGAGGACAGGTTAGTACAGTAGAAAGCTCCTGTGGTACGGACGAAGCAAAATCCTCGAGAACCAGATATCCTTGAGAAATCTGAAATACCTTAGAATTCAGGACCTGTTTACCAAGAAAAAAAAAGGACGATCACTTAGTCTGTAATTTGGTTCGTAACTCAAGTATGAACCACGAATACTGTCATTGGAAAGACGAGGGGTCATTCTGAGCATTCACCAGGAACAGCAGCACTACCTGGTCACACGAGGCAATTGACATGCAACGCCACATTCTTAACACAGACCTTGCTGTGTCTATGTATATCTGGACTAAAAATATTGTAAAACTTAAAGACGAAAACACTGACAAAATACCCACACTCAAATACCTCAGTATTTGAAGGATGTTTATGATATTGTTTTCAAAAGGCTTTATCTTATATTTCTAGTATAAATCCAAACGTAATTCTGTATTTTTTCTTTTGTTTATAATTAGGTTACGATAAGCTATCACGTACCAGTAGTAGTAGTAGTAGTGGTTCGTAACCACTGAAAATATTGTAATATCGTCAAGGCATTCAAGGAAAAGAGGAGGCCATAGAAACTCAGCTTGTGATAAAGTCATCAATTTGATAACTTCACTGTCAACTAGAGGAAAGACAATGGACAGATGTTACCATCAAACTTTGGGAAAGACAGGGATGCCGGTAGTAAAGTCTTAAAGGAGTCGGCAAAATATCTATCAATATCTTTCCCCCCAGATAACTTCATTAGTTCAGTTACTGAAACTATCCGGTAGCCCCAGCTCAGCTTAGGGAGGGCTAATCTCTTTCATTCCTCCATCTTGGTCTATGGCCAACCAACACGGAAATACGTGGTCTGCACGAGGCTAAGACAATTACATTAATTTTACTTGTAGAAAAAAAATATATATATGGGGCTGACTTTAAGGATAGCCCATAGCTACGATATGATTAAATTTATCTGATGGTTCGTTACGGCTAAGAGGGCCATGTCTGATGGTGGCCGCTCGAGAAATTTACACCAATTCCTTATGACTATTTTCATCTATACTGGAAGTCATCGATTATCTTCTGTATTCCTATATATATATATTTTTAGGGGAGGAAAGCTCCTAATGACTCTAACCTTAAGTGTGGTACGAATAAAGCCCCACAAGACGCAAAAAGGAAAAAAGAAAATAGAAATTTCGAATACTTGGAGGGGGAGCCACTCGCACCGTCTGCCGTGACCCGCCCTTATATCTCACTAGCTGCCCGTCAACCCCGCCCACAACTGCTAGACTGCCATATCGTTCGCTTCAAGCCGCTGTTATTATAATTCGCTCCAATTTTACATCTAACACAGTCTGGGAGACGGTGAGACATGGCAGTAGGGGAACTAACTCCTAAACTGCCTCTGGGCTACTTCACTTCCTACTTCTACAGCGCCAAAATATTCATAGTGGACCTATAACTTTCAGAGCAAATGGTTAATACGCGCAATGCGGAAAAAAGCAACTAGACACATAGGCCAAGGCTAGGTCACCACCCTCGATGTGTACCCCGTGAATTATGTGGTGGGTACAATATACCTCCTTTAAAAAGCAGATATACACCAGTCGTAAGCAAGGCGAGATGAATAGAATCTCGGATCAATAAAGAGCATTCAAAGAGTAGAATTCAAGATAGTATAACTCGTGTTTTCAAACGTGGTCCTATAGACAGTCATGCCTGGCGCGGCTTTTATAGTGGTGGAGGAGAAAGGAACTTCGACAGACGTTAGTTACTGAGCTTGTAACACAAAGGTACTACGACAGACGTTACTGAGCTTGTAACAAAAGGTACTACGACAGACGTTACCGAGCTTGTAACAATGTGTGATTGTATTACACTCGCATCATTCAACATCAGTAACGGACGGACCCTCCTCCGTTGCCCTGGCTCGCCCACACAGAACGGTGGCCGTGACCAAGAAACAACCCGTGGCGTCACATGGCCCCGTTTACTGGCATAAATAATGTGACGTGACATGAAGGTGATTATTCATGTCCGAGGCGCAGCTGTGGGAGTAGAAGGCCTCCCAAACCATCGTTAGGTATACATTAGGTAAGGTGCCAGACCCAGCTGTGGGGGTAGAAGCCCTCCCAAATCATCGTAAAGTATACATAAGGTAAAGTAAGGTCCCAGACCTAGCTGTTGGGGTAGAAGGCCTCCCAAACCATCGTAAGGTATACATAAGGTGAGGTAAGGTCCCAGACCCAGCTGTGGAGGGAAGAAGGCCTCCCAAACCATCGTAAGATATACATAAGGTAAGGTTATGTATCAGACCCAGTTGTAGGGGTAAAGACTTCCCAAACCATCGTACAGTATACGTAAGGTAAGGTCCCAGACCCAGCTGTGGGGGTAGAAGACCTCCCAAACCATCGTACAGTATACGTAAGGTAAGGTAAGATCCCAGACCCCGCTGTGGGGGTATAGCACCTTGGTGAAACAATTGGATGAGAAGGTCTTAATTGAACCTAAGCGGGTTACTCCTCCCATAACTGGCCAAGGTATCACCAGGAGCCCCGAGGTCTCTCCTCGGCACACCTACCCAGGGAGGGAGCCACCGTGGGCCGGGCCGAACCAACTTCGGGTAAGGGACGTGTTAATCTCCGGATAACAGTCGCTGGCACGAACGTACATGTACAGGTTCACTGGCGTACCTCAAGCGAGGCCGCCATATTCCGGACTGACATCCACATACCTCGAAAATTACGGTTGTACTATACAAGCCTTACTACCTGTTTGATCTATAGAGTCTCTCTCTCTCTCTCTCTCTCTCTCTCTCTCTCTCTCTCTCTCTCTCTCTCTCTCTCTCTCTGAAATGCAGCAAAGAAGTTTCCTGGCGATCAATAAACAGCGCGACTGACATTAACAGATCGCATCATTACCTGGAAAACTCCCACACCCTCCGCCATCCCCTCCCACGTTGCCAGGCTCCTGGCACATGGTGACTTGACAGCTCATGACAGCCTGAGACTTGACAGCTTCAGGGTACTTGGGTCTCGAGAGGTCCTGAGTACCTGAGGTTGTTTGACAGGTTCTGGGTACCGGGGACTTGGCAGATTTTAAGTGCTTTGGGCTTGACGGAACTTGAAGGTACTAGAGTCTTGACAGGTTCTGTGCTCCTAAGGCCTGATTAGTCCTGTGTGCTTAGGGCTTGACACGTTCATTTGACCTTGGGCTTGACAGCTTTAGAGTTCCTTGTCCTTGACAGGTTCCGAGTACATGATACGTGACAGATCCAAGGGCTTGAGTGGTCAAGCTTGAGTATCTCAGACAATACGTTCCTGGTATTGAAGACCTGACAGGTCCCCTGGCTGCCTAAGACGTGAGTAGTTTTGGATACATGAGCCTTCACTGGTTCTAGGTACCTGGTACTTGACTGAGCCTTCACAGGTATTAGGTACCTGGTACTCGACTGGTAATGAGCACCTGGGATTTGAAAGGTCGTGAGCATCTGGGACTTGACAGGTCGTGAGCACCTGGGACTTGACAGGTGGTGAGCACCTGGGACCTGACAGGTGGTGAGCACCTGGGACCTGACAGGTGGTGAGCACCTGGGACCTGACAGGTCGTGAGCACCTGGGACTTGACAGGTCGTGAGCACCTGGGACTTGACAGGTCGTGAACATCTGGGATTTGCAGGACGTGAGCACCTGGGACTTGACAGGTCGTGAGCACCTGGGACTTGACAGGTCGTGAGCACCTGGGACTTGACAGGTCGTGAGCACCTGGGGGACTTGCAGGACGTGGGTGTGTACCTTCGTCAGCCAGGTCTTAGTGTCGCCTGACATTCCCCTTCGTCAGGGTACTTAACAGCAACACATAAACTTGATCATTCAACAAATCTGCACCAAAGCGAAGGTTCAGGATTTGGTACATGTTCCAAGATCACATCAGATAACGCAAGATATGAACAAAACTATCAGGTACACGCGTCCACAAAGAGAAAATACTACTTACTAACAGCTAAATAGGGAAGGACTTTATATAAATTACTCTCAAAATTCTTAGAAACCCCTCACAAAGAAAAGAAAAATATAACACATCTCATTGACACCTGGCGTCGTGAGGCGTCCATACATCAGATGAGTAGGAACGAACACACAAGTGAACTGTGAGGCCCGCAAAACCTTCCTGACGGCGCGGTTAATGATCTCAAGCCACGAAGGTCGAGCCAGGAGCCAGGCGCTGAGCTAACTAACATCAACAAAGACGCAGGTCTGAAATATGTCACACATTCATCGTACTTGCTGGACGCTGGGCGTCGACTCGCGTACACACCCTAACAACACCCTTGGGCAAAGGGCAGTTATCTATATGAGTAAATTCCCAGCGGACCAGAGAACGCAGTCCCCACAGCTGGGGAGTTCGAGGCGGGAACGTCTACCCCATTTTACCAACATATTTCAGATTCTCAACGGCAACGCTGCCTCGCTGCCAGGGACGGACGGGGGGAGTCTTGAGGACGAAACGGTGCGGACATTCGTCGTCTATCATGGTATGTGCACCTCACGCCTCCAGAGCCAGTGACTTAGATCTGGGGAAATTGATGAGTGAGGTGAGCGAGGTGTCTGCACCACACTGCGTTCCTGGAGGTACACCAAAGACTCGCTTCCTAGACCAGGCATCACACAGGTGAAGAGATCGATCAGCCACTGAGGTCCGTTCCACAGGAAGGGGCAAGATGAGGTTTGAAGCCAGTGTTATGTGCGTTTTCTATAGAAGACAAATTGAAATCTAAGAGATACAGACACGAATCAACTGAGCAAGGGTCGAGATATTTTTCACTTCATATCTTTCATCCTGACTCACAACCAAGACTCAATCCTCAGCGTTCAAATGATACCGAGATCATCATTGTAACACTAGGTGTCATTAACCCTGGTTGAAACACTCTAACCTTGATGTAATAGTAAGTGTAAGTCTGATACTTTAACCAGAAATCCAACCCATAAAAGATATTTCTCAAGGTTCCTTGAAAACGAAAACTTAAGAAAACGTAAGATGCAGACGTATTCAAGATCAGAATCGGAGAATCAAACCGTCAAATAGAATATCAAAGACGAAAAAATATCTTACACTGGTCAACCCATCCTCTGTCTCAACTTTTGAGACATCTATTCGGCTAAAAGAGAAACAATTCCTGGTGTAGCGGACACCACACTGTTTGCCATCTCTCACATGACACCTTCGAGGGAACGATATTGACACACTGCTGTGACCCTGGCCCAGGCGAGGGTCAGTCATGCCTAGCTAAAATCCCCAACTCTGCTATGAACAATAGATCTGATGATATTCGTAACATTAAACTCAGTCATGAAGTGATCATGTTGAAAGGACATTCCTCCATAATCATGGGGAAAAGATAGGATTATAAACGTCTAAATACACATATCCAATACCTTATTGAAGTGTATTAAGAATATCGAGTGTGTAAGACGAAGACTGGCTTATGAGTGTGACTACCTACCTTCCTGGCGCAGGAAAGCATCTGCTGAGGTGGAACATGACACAAAAGCCAACCGTTAAAAAATTGCAACTCTTATACTCTCTTTACACTTTAGGTTCCATATTTCATCATATATTTCTCAAACGGCATTGAGATCTTGATCCATTTGAGCCTTCCTGGAAAACATCACCAACAGAGAAAAGAAAGTTAGATTATGTCTTGAGTTACGTATACGTAGAGAAATAATCGGTTACTACTTAAGTTCACAAGAGCAGTGTGTACATAGGAAAATAGCACCGAACTTTTGTCCAATCAGCGTCGGTTTGCGTTCTCTCGCAATCAGCTCAAGACGCCGGTCGAGGCAGGGATCCACGTCTTATTTACCGACTCCAACGCAGCAACTTACATTGATTACAGATCTGAACAAAGAAGTTCTTAGGTTTAACGTGGTATAATGTTCAGCACGTCCAGGGTCCCTCTACCACTGCTACATCGTCTCGGGAATTATTACTAGCATTTTATCGCTATACTTAACTATTTTGTGAACTCTGACACCAGCAGTCTTAAGGGAGGTGAGTGGTAGTCTTATGAGTTAATAATATACACTCCCTACCAGTGTTTTATCTACGTATGTTATGAAAATATATATTTCAAAACTTAAATACACTTTATAAGGGATGCTTGATATTAAGTTTTACTTGCCATATCATCCCCTGGTCCCTGGTTGTGTGTGATGATAAGATACACCAATTTTCCTTCATCGTAAGACTAAAGTGGAGGAAAATAAACCCCATATTTTGAGCTGCAGTGTCTACGCTCTGCAGCCGAGAGCGTCAACGATATCTGAGGCGAGAGAATAACATTCAAGACGTCAAAGATTGAGAGGAACATCGTCGTATTCCCTACCCTCGTAACGCACAAGACTCGCCAGATGGCCATAGCTTAATGACCTGTATTTTCCGGGTACGACCCGGCGGTAGTGCTAATAATGCCAGCAAGCTAGACATCCAAGCCCTCTCATCCTCCCTCCCTTCTCTTCCCTTCAGATCAGAGGCAGGGCAAACGCCCGCCCCTGCAACCTATACCACCCACACTACTCACAAACGCGCCACCTACAGCACCAATGGGCGGGAGGCTGTACCTCAGACACCCACACACTCGGGCGGTGGGTGTGTGTGTGTTGATAAGAGCCAGTCTCACCCACCCGACTCTGCCTCCGTGGCTGCCGTCCGCCTCCCGCCGTCAGGTTTATTTAGCGAGCTACTCTTCTAACACTCAGGTAGCGTGAGAACGCTACCCCTCCTCACCTCCACCTCCACAAACCATATATGCCTCCAAGACGCGAGATCAATAACAACAGGTCGCGCTCTTCATCCGCCCTGATTAGAGCGAGACACACCACTGATATCGTAGTGTTGTGGGTATATATACTACAGCAGGGGGCGCCGCCGTGCGGTCAACTCCCTCAGCCTGCTGGACAGCACTGCATAAACTGGTTCCCTCCGGGAGCTACGTATGTCTTCTCCCCCAACCCCCAACCCAGAGCGGACTCTTGCGAATTCCCCGCCAGTTATGTCTCCCTGTTGGACGGCACCGTGTTGGTCTTACGGTCTGTTGTAACCAGATGGTGTAGCAGTAGTAGTAGCGTTGCTACAAACACACACACACACACACACACACACACACACACACACGACCAACCAAGAGAGAGGGTTCGTCATCTCTTCTAGAAAAGGCATTCGAGAAACAAATTCAAGTGATTCTGTTAATACGACATGCAGAGTACAGTAGGCGATAGATTCGTCAAACTGTGGACTACTACTTCAGTGTTGAGTGTTTCATACGATGACGCCCCTTCCTGTGCTGGGGATAAACGAAGATAGAGAACCAATCAGAACCAAAGGGGGGTCTTATCTTCCGCATTTAACTACGTCTCCCATTCGATGGGAGGCAAATCTGCATTTTCTGTTATCTTCCTGTCTCAGTAGTATCCTCCAGCATAGTATATACCCGTTCACTTCTTTATTCCTGGGTCGATCGGTCTGATATTTGGCAGGGTGTACCTCGGTCCAATACCCCAATAAAAAAAACAGCAAGATATTCGCAATGGTGACCTTCACTCACTCAATAATCAATATGCTTACGTCAACAGTGCGTGTGTCTGTGTGGTGCACCAGGCGAGGATGACTTTACTGCATGAGAGTCGAGAGGATTCGCCTCTGCTCGCCTCTGCTCGCTTGTTTTCGATTATCCAGCCTGCAAATACAATTCAGTGGGACCTTTCCAGCCAAGAGGAACTGTAAAACCAATTACGACTTAAAGTAAATCATTTCTTTATGTAAATGAAGAGATGATTTAATAAAGTCGACTCTTTCTTATACCCTAAACTTTGATCTGAGATGAACGCCAGTGATGGGTAAGCGACCAAGCCAGCCAGCCAGCCCTCAGGGAAACCTAACCCGCCCACTGTGTGGTTCTGACAGATATACACAAACCAGTTGGGGTTGTGATGTCGGGTTGTATTTGCCAGGTCACCGGACCCTGTAGCATGGGACAGCATCAAGGGGTCCCCATCATACTGATCCTGGAGTAAGATCCATTAGTTAGGCATGCTAGAGCACACTAGGATCAGGGCGAGGGTTACTTACACGTAAAAGCCACAATTACTTAGAAAGTATTACTACTAAAGATAACTTTATCGTCTTGGATAACTGGTGGATGGGACAGCATCAAGGAGTCCCCATCATACTGATTCTGGAGTAAGATCCATTAGTTAGGCATGCTAGAGCACACTGGGATGAGGGCGAAGGTTACTTACACGTAAAAGCCACAATTACTTAGAAAGTTTTACTACTAAAGATAACTTTATCGTCTTGGATAACTGGTGGATTTGGATAATTCTTCCTTGTGGATATTTATTGTACTTGGAATATTTATTCCTTACAGAGAATTATCGTGGATAACTTAAGGGCACGGAGTGGTTACCTTCCCACCATTGATAACTCAGTTATGCCTAATTTTGAAGGATAACTCTAGGTTAGCCTACCGGTGATAACTTAAAGGTACCTTACTCGTGATAACTATATGATCACTTGCCAATGATAACTCAAGGGTCAGCTTACTAATGATAACTCAAGGGTCAGCTTACTAATGATAACTCAAGGGGCAGCTCAGCAATGATAACTCAAGGGTCAGCTTACCAATGATAACTCAAGGGTCAGCTTACTGATGATAACTCAAGGGTCAGCTTACTAATGATAACTCAAGGGTCAGCTTACCCATGATAACTCAAGGGTCAGCTTACCCATGATAACTCAAGGGTCAGCTTACCCATGATAACTCAAGGGTCAGCTTACCAATGATAACTCAAGGGTCAGCTTACCAATGATAACTCAAGTGTCAGCTTACCCATGATAACTCAAGGGTCAGCTTATCCATGATAACTCAAGGGTCAGCTTATCCATGATAACTCAAGTGTCAGCTTATCCATGATAACTCAAGGGTCAGCTTACTAATGATAACTCAAGGGTCAGCTTACCCATGATAACTCAAGGGTCAGCTTACCCATGATAACTCAAGGGTCAGCTTACCCATGATAACTCAAGGGTCAGCTTACCCATGATAACATTTCGATCAGCTGGCAACACGTGTACAACCTCAGCTACAACCTTCTGCTGGCGTCTGGACAACCGAGGCGGCAGTTCTTCACTCGAGAAATTATTTTAGCAAATCTATATACATTTAGTAAATCATATAAATCGCAAGTTATATAACGCAGATGGAGAGATCATACAAATCGCAAGTTATGTTACGCAGATGGAGAAATCATATAAATCGCAACTTACATTACGCAGATGGAGAGATCATACAAATCGCAAGTTATATAACGCAGATGGAGAGATCATACAAATCGCAACTTACATTACGCAGATGGAGAGATCATACAAATCGCAAGTTATATTACGCAGACGGAGATTGCCTACCGCAATAATGTTGCTGAAATTAAACAAGTAAATTCCTTTATCTAAAGCATCTTTGATTCTGTAACTCAGAGGAAGATATATAGAAAAAAAATGTATATAAAAAAAACGTATAATAAATACCCTTCCAGCACATTACTGTACAATAGATATAAGCGATATTTTCTAATAACTTTAATAACTAATAATCTCAATAACTTCAGCTTACATTTACCCTAAACAGAACATATTATTGAAATAAAAGATGTAAATTATAGATATAACTAATAACTTTAATAACTCGAGCTTACATTTACATTATACAGAACATCTTATTGAAATAAAAGATGTAAATTATAGATATAACTAATAACTTTAATAATTCGAGCTTACATTTACATTATACAGAACATCTTATTGAAATAAAAGATGTAAAATATAGATATAACTAATAACTTTAATAATTCGAGCTTACATTTACATTATACAGAACATCTTATTGAAATAAAAGATGTAAAATATAGATATAGCTAATAACTTTAATAACTTAAGCTTACACTCACACGATACAAAACATCTTATTGAAATAAAAGATGTAAGATTGGCTCTTCCTACCTGAATAAAAGATGTAAGATTGGCTCTTCCTACCTGAATGAAATTGATTTCAGACGACCACGTACGTCCATGGGCATGAGACTCGATTTCTTGATCAAGCCTAACTCATGGATTTCACCGTCACACTATTGTTCCCTGAGGCTCCTTCATTGTCAGGACGAGAGAGAGAGAGAGAGAGAGAGAGAGAGAGAGAGAGAGAGAGAGAGAGAGAGAGAGAGAGAGAGAGAGAGAGAGAGAGAGAGAGAGAGATTATTCTATTCTTTCATTTCATACGTAACGCACAAAGACATTCCACAAGACGTCTCCTATTGTTCTCAGGTTAACCATTTCGTCCAACTCTTCCCCGTGTGTCGTCGAACCAATGGCCTTTCTTTTTTTTTTCCTCCCCCCTCCAAAGTCATTTGGTGGGTCTTGGGGTCGTCCATGCACTCGTCGTCGTCCCCATACCACTGACTCCCCCAGCCAAGGGTCGTACCGGGGGCCCTGAGAGTGTGTGTGGGTGGTTCCTGAGGGCCATCTCTACCGTCCCTGGCCTTGCTACACTTAACACCTCACTGTCTCTAGGGACTGATACCAGACACTGATGAGTGGGCTTACACTTCTGAGTGGGTGATGGTGTCGGGGTAAGATGTGTGTTAAGGTGACACCTCGGGGTCTAACAAGTTACCAGAGACTGTGGCAACACAGCAGTGTCATTGTTCATTATAGTTTATACATACATAATGCCCAACATGACATGGACAGAGCATGCCCCAGTGGAAGGCCCCCATCTCTGCTGAAATAATGGGAGAAAGAGAAAGAAGGAATATATCAAGGCTCCACAGATGTCTGAAGGCATGATTTTCAAAGGTATGACTATAGGAAGAGAGGGTGGAAAAAGGTCAGGAGGAAGAGCATTCTACAGTTTAGCTATTCGTGGGAATAAGGTGGTATTATAACGGTCAATCCTCGATTACCTGCTCTCCACACATCAACTGTAGGAAGCAGCAGCCAAAACTCCTGCTTCGGATCCAAGCCTTATGAAACAGATATATCGAACACGTTACCAAACTCTGCTTGCTATTTTGTTTCCCACATGCACTCGGGTTCATATCTCATGATTCCAACATGACTGCAGATGAACCGACCGATGCTGATGGAATATGACGTCAAGATTTACCCCACATTTCGAGATTCTTGGCCAGCCTCACCGTCACACTGAGTGGCATTTCCTCCACCATCTTAATTTCAACGAAGCCCCGCCTCCTTCAAGGTTAATTGAATAGAGGGGTCGTTAGAATCCCCAGCAGTCAGGGGGGGTCTAGTTTGGGAGAGATCGGGGTTTATTTTGTGAATTTCCAAGATAAACCGTTTTCTTCAGACCCTACAAACATTTTCTACGATTTGTATACAATCTACATAAATCCCAGGAAAAACAAGGCTAATAAACGTTTGGAAAAATCAGTTTAAATCCCGTAACGATCCCATCTGTATCATTCATGGGAAGAAAACGATACGATTTCAGGATCTTAAAAGATGTTTTCCTTACCGGACTATATCGTACGTCTGGCTGCGGACGTTTTACTGACGTACGCTAAGAGGAGTGAACTCCTTTAAACTTTATCAGAAGCCGTAAAGAAACTTCAATTGGGAACCTCTACACAGTGTTGAGTCTAGACGTAAGGTTCAGCGAAAGATACGGGGAACTCCGGACCAGCTTCCTACCCCTGTGTTATTGAGGTACAGCTGATGTTTGATGATGTCGCCGTTCACTTGGAGATACAGATATTATTTGTCATTTAGTCTCTGTTACTGAGATGCATAGATGATTTTTAATGTTTTTTTCCCCCCCTTCACTGAGGTAAAGGTGATGCTTGTTATTTTGTTTCTGTTACTGAGATACAGATGTTTGCTGCGAAACCTCCGTTCCTGAGTTACACATGTTTTGTTACCTCTGTTACAGAGGTACAGCTGTTATGTTACCACTGTTACCCACACACACACACACACACACACACACACACACACACACACACACACAAGAAACGTGAAGAAAAGGATGAACAAGATAAATGAACATAATAGAACAAAGAGAACAGTCAAGATGATGGACGTAACTGAACACGACAGAACATAAAAAACCCAGTGAAAACGGTGGACGTAATGGTAGAAAACGAGGGTCCGTCCGGCCATTTTCTGACAACAAATTACTTTGGATAAGTTCTCCTTTGACCTCGAGGTTGCCTGCTTATCCCTGGACTCCTGCTTCTGCTATTGGCCTTCGCTTGCCTGCTTTCTCCTGACTCTTCCTGCTACATCCCCTCACTCTCCTAGTGCTTTCCCCAGACCCCTGCTGCTACAGCCCCTCACTCTGCTGCTTACCCCTGACCCCTGCTGCTACAGCCCCTCACTCTCCTGCTTGCCCCTGACCCCTGCTGCTACATCCCTTCACTCTCCTGCTTTCTCCTGACCCCTGCTGCTACAGCCCCTCACTCTCCTGCTTGACCCTGACCCCTGCTGCTACAGCCCCTCACTCTCCTGCTTACCCCTGACTCCTGCTGCTACAGCCCCTCACTCTCCTGCTTACCCCTGACTCCTGCTGCTACTGCCCCTCACTCTACTGCTTACCCCTGACTCCTGCTGCTACAGCCCCTCACTCTACTGCTTACCCCTGACTCCTGCTGCTACAGCCCCTCACTCTGCTGCTTACCCCTGACTCCTGCTGCTACTGCCCCTCACTCTACTGCTTACCCCTGACTCCTGCTGCTACAGCCCCTCACTCTGCTGCTTACCCCTGACTCCTGCTGCTACAGGCCTCTCACATGCCTGCTATCCTGGACACCTCTCACTAAACCTTCTGCTTCATGTCTTTTCTCCCGCTGCATCATCAGGTAGTCCCCTGCTCTGCCTGCTCATAACAATTACCCAGATTATAACCCGAGCCTCCACATGAACTCACAGTACCCACAAAGAACCGAAGAAACCTTTACTTTTTTTTTTCAATATTAGCTGAGACGGCTTGGTCAAATGAGTGTCTTAATCAAGGCCATCTCATGAACGCCATCTCTCTCTCTCTCTCTCTCTCTCTCTCTCTCTCTCTCTCTCTCTCTCTCTCTCTATCTATCTATCTATCTATTTTCCTTTCTAGGGTGCACTAGGAGTAGATGTTCTGACATTCGATATATTGAAATTAAATCTTAATTTTTACGTCCCTTTGAGAAATCAGTCTCAAAATTCTGTAAACTCAGTAAAGGTTATAAATCTAACTTTAAAAAAAAAACCCATAAGAATTGGTTTCGAGAACTCACAACAACAACATGAACTATAAAACAGATTGGTAAACAAATCTAGAGACCAATGTCATCAGCGTATCATAAAGTTGGACACGACTCCCAGCGAACGAACGACGGTCACCAGTGTGCGTGGCGGAGTCAAACAGCTGTATAAGAACAGCTTTTTTTCTCCTATTCTAACGGCTGAAAGAGAGAAAAAATCTTCTAGCCAGTGTGCAAGACCGAACGCTTAAAACTAGTATATGAGCCGGCGACCGACATTTCTTTTTTTTTTATCCGAGTTAATCGACCGGTCTTCTGCATATTGTCCAGGACCTGCTCCTCACTGGGCATGCGCCACGCCAGAGCATGGTAGTACAGTAGATCGCTGGGAGTGTAAACCACGGATTGTGGACTGGCAACTCCCACGGGGTATCGATACAAGATATACGTCTGTTGAATAGTTTGAATCTGGTTTGGAAACCCGTCCACGTACATTTCAAGACGAGACCTGAGCACTACACACGAACCATGTCTTCCCCAGATGACAAAGAGTGTCATAAACAGATAACATTATCACGTACGAGAGTAATCCTTCTGAGTTCTCTCCATCACACAATTTCCTCTCCATTTACACGAGATGGATTAAGAGCACAAGAGCCACTCAGCTCACCCACACAACCTGTGAGGACTTCCGTGAAAGAAATGAGCTTACATTACGACACTGCTTAAAGATGAAATGATGATGAACAACGATGATTGAGTCAACATGTCGTAGATATACGACGGTGGTCGTTCCCTGAGGAGGAACCTATGGTTGCCCAGCTAAACAACATCATCACTCTCTGTGTTCCAAAAGGAGATTTGTCCTTGAGGAATATCATTGGCTTGTGTGTTTTTCTCATGTTGGTGTCAAAATAGTCATGTCTTTAATAAAGAATTATTTTCCTTTTCATACTCCACTGTTGTGTCAGTTATTTTGTTGTTGTCGTTGGTGGCTGTGTCTATCGTAGTTTACGATCATGCGAATAATCTATACACAGGGTTCTGGCAGATCGACCATGATGGTAGCCAGCTAGGAGGTCGGGCATCGTAGTAGCCAGCTAAGAGGTTGGGCATCCTGGTGACCAGCTAAGAGGTCGGGCATGTTAGTAAACGAACTAGGAGATTAGGCATCCTGTTGGCCAGCTAGGAGATCGGGCATCATTGTAGCCAGCTAGAGGGTCGGGCATCGTTGTAGCCAGCTAGGAGGTCGGGCATCATTGTAGCCAGCTAGGAGATCGGGCATCATTGTAGCCAGCTAGAGGGTCGGGCATCGTTGTAGCCAGCTAGGAGGTCGGGCATCGTTGTAGCCAGCTAGGAGATCGGGCATCATTGTAGCCAGCTAAAGGGTCGGGCATCGTTGTAGCCAGCTAGGAGGTCGGGCATCATTGTAGCCAGCTAGGAGATCGGGCATCATTGTAGCCAGCTAGAAGGTCGGGCATCATAGTAGCCAGCTAGAAGGCTGGGCATCTTGGTTGCCAGCCAAGAGGTCGGGCTTTGGCCAGTTTCTTGAGATGTATGTATGAGGACGAGTGACCCCGGCTGAGTGGGTTCTGACGCGGGCTCACCAAGACTTCCTCCTAACTGTTCACGTACGAAACCAGCCAGAGTCTACAGTCGCTGGCATTATACTAAGGATTGTCAGGCCGGTCCACTGACTCTGTCACTGAGGAAATAAAGACTTGTTTCTCAAGGGAAGGCAGGACCCCAACTCCCGAGAGATCGGAACCTCCTCCTCGAGTTCTGAGGTCGACATAAAGGATCAGTTCGTCTCTTCATTGGCGTAAACATTACAATAACCAGACACTCAAATGATATTAACACATTTGTTACAGGGATTTACTTTACTCATTAACGTCCTGTATCTCATATGTATACCATCACTGTTTTTATAGTTTCAAGAGATGTTTACGAACTCTGAAGTTTCCTGCTTTCCTAGTCTCGTATATTTTCTAAGGGTTTGTTTGAGGGCATAAAATTCCGCTCAAGAAACAGATTCATAATCTGGTAAATGGTACGTGAGAAGACATTCAGTCAACAATAGTCCTGCACCCACACGTTCATGTGTATTGTAGCCATCTGTGTGCACATAGACACGTAAACATACGACCTTCTGTTCAGTATGGCACCAGACGAGGCAATATTGGCAATATGGACAGTAAATGTTATCATTATCTGGTCAGACATGAAACCATCAGGACTGTCATCTTTATGAGTCGTGTATGACGAGTTAAAGCCTATAACCTCTGTTAAGGACTTAACAGATAGTGTTGGTTCACTCTTACAAAAGGATTTGATCATCATATGCACCGTGGAGTACGATTAATCATCCGCTGCTCATGTTAGTATAGAGGGTTACCTAAAGTCTTGTGTCGCGCGTTTAATTCTCGAGGTAGGGCGGTAGGTCCAGTACGATCAAAGTCAAGATCTGTGTGGTGGAGGAGGTTGGCGGGTACACACACACACACCATCTGATACACCGAGTGCAGCATTCATCCCAGGAGCGTCCGACCCAAACATACCTTCACTCGCTAGATAAGTCATACATGGGCAGTAAACGGTAACTACTTTTTATCCACTGGGTGTATACCCTCCCCTTGGGAACCTGGCTGTAGCCCAAATATGACTGAGCCAAACCTTCCAGTGGCCCGACTGAGGTTGGGTTGTGGTGACAGCCGACCCATGCTTAACATATGACCCGACCAACGCCGAATAGGTAATCAACCAGACGAGTTGCTCGACGGCTCCTGCTTCCTCAATCCTTCGTGATCAAGAGGGCAGCTGATGGGCAGGCTGGCGCCACCGAACAATGGGGGGAAACTGGGAAGCGGTGACTCGCTTATGAAAGTATGATCAGAGCAGCAGGTTAAAGAGATTTTCTCAAACCAGGAAGGTTTTTCGTTGTTACGATGCTGTGGCTACTATACCCGTAACCACGAAGTCCTGTAGGAGAGTTGATCTCCTGCGCGTTGATCATGGGCATGTGTGAGGCCGATGCTTCTTGAGGGACTGTCAGTTCAGAAGATAATTACTGCACCAGTCCAACATCAGCTCTGTTGACGGCGGGTGACAAAGACTCCCCAGTATCCCCTCCCTCTCTTGTGACTTTAACCCTTGGCAAGTCCAAATTTCCTCCTCAAATGGCTGCTGGTTATACGGAATGCTCAACTACCTCCATGCATCGGGACCAGACCTCTTCCCTCTAAGGCGTAGTCGCCTGTTTCTAGTGCCGCGTCGCTACGTCGAAGAAGTAATAAAATATACATTGATAGACAGGCAGATAGACAGATAGATATATTCAAAATCTTAAAAGCGTGTTAACAGACTTCAAACAAGAAATTTTCAGGCGCGACTTTCTTTTTCTTTTAGATATCGCCAGGGTTGGTGAGTCAAAGGATCCACAAAGGGGGTTGTACATGACCTAGAGGCGCGTCCCTGACTGACTGGGAAGGATAAAAAACCTCCCTCTTACAGTAATGGAATGTTGTTTGAAATCACAGGTTTAAACCCTCAAGAAACATCATAAATGCTGAACGTTGAAAGCTGGTTTATTTACAGGTCAGCTTCTTCTTACGTCTGGCAGCAGGAGCAGCCATAGAGTGAGCGCCAAGGTAAGCAATACGATTGTGAATATATGAAAAAAAATTAGGTTCTCTGTAGTTCCTGGGGACGCAGGCAGCTGTTGAAATAACCTGATGTTTACTTTTTCTCTCCACCTATCACACACCAAGCCTTCTTGCTGATTACATTTCTTACAGGCTTTTAAAACACTTTAAGATTACCCTTGGTGCTGTTTTCAATCTGTATATTTTTTCTCACCAAACCAAACTTACTGTAACTCTAGAAGGAAAATAAATGACCTCAAAATTGTAAGGTGTACGTTTGGATTTGTAATGCTAAGTGAAACAAGCAGTTTATCACGATTTACGTCAATGAAAGTTAACATGAAGGCGTGCCCCTAAAGCATTCCCTGCGTAATGTAAAGAGGGACTAAAAGGGGAGGGAGCGGGGGCCTGGAAATCCTCCCCTCCAGTTTTTTTTTGTTTTTCCAGAAGGAACAAAAAAGGGGACCAAGTGAGGATTTTCCCTCTTAGGCTCAGTCCTCTGTTCTTAACGCTACCTAGCTAATGCGGGAAATGGCGAATATATATATATATATATATATATATATATATATATATATATATATATATATATATATATATATATATATAGTGTGGTTTCAGAAGTGGTAGAGGATGTGTGGATCAGGTGTTTGCTTTGAAGAATGTATGTGAGAAATACTTAGAAAAGCAAATGGATTTGTATGTAGCATTTATGGATCTGGAGAAGGCATATGATAGAGTTGATAGAGATGCTCTGTGGAAGGTATTAAGAATATATGGTGTGGGAGGCAAGTTGTTAGAAGCAGTGAAAAGTTTTTATCGAGGATGTAAGGCATGTGTACGTGTAGGAAGAGAGGAAAGTGATTGGTTCTCAGTGAATGTAGGTTTGCGGCAGGGGTGTGTGATGTCTCCATGGTTGTTTAATTTGTTTATGGATGGGGTGGTTAGGGAGGTGAATGCAAGAGTTTTGGAAAGAGGGGCAAGTATGAAGTCTGTTGGGGATGAGAGAGCTTGGGAAGTGAGTCAGTTGTTGTTCGCTGATGATACAGCGCTGGTGGCTGATTCATGTGAGAAACTGCAGAAGCTGGTGACTGAGTTTGGTAAAGTGTGTGAAAGAAGAAAGTTAAGAGTAAATGTGAATAAGAGCAAGGTTATTAGGTACAGTAGGGTTGAGGGTCAAGTCAATTGGGAGGTGAGTTTGAATGGAGAAAAACTGGAGGAAGTGAAGTGTTTTAGATATCTGGGAGTGGATCTGGCAGCGGATGGAACCATGGAAGCGGAAGTGGATCATAGGGTGGGGGAGGGGGCGAAAATTCTGAGAGCCTTGAAGAATGTGTGGAAGTCGAGAACATTATCTCGGAAAGCAAAAATGGGTATGTTTGAAGGAATAGTGGTTCCAACAATGTTGTATGGTTGCGAGACGTGGGCTATGGATAGAGTTGTGCGCAGGAGGATGGATGTGCTGGAAATGAGATGTTTGAGGACAATATGTGGTGTGAGGTGGTTTGATCGAGTAAGTAACGTAAGGGTAAGAGAGATGTGTGGAAATAAAAAGAGCGTGGTTGAGAGAGCAGAAGAGGGTGTTTTGAAATGGTTCGGGCACATGGAGAGAATGAGTGAGGAAAGATTGACCAAGAGAATATATGTGTCGGAGGTGGAGGGAACGAGGAGAAGAGGGAGACCAAATTGGAGGTGGAAAGATGGAGTGAAAAAGATTTTGTGTGATCGGGGCCTGAACATGCAGGAGGGTGAAAGGAGGGCAAGGAATAGAGTAAATTGGAGCGATGTGGTATACCGGGGTTGACGTGCTGTCAGTGGATTGAATCAAGGCATGTGAAGCGTCTGGGGTAAACCATGGAAAGCTGTGTAGGTATGTATATTTGCGTGTGTGGACGTATGTATATACATGTGTATGGGGGTGGGTTGGGCCATTTCTTTCGTCTGTTTCCTTGCGCTACCTCGCAAACGCGGGAGACAGCGACAAAGAAAAAAAAAAAAAATATATATATATATATATATATATATATATATATATATATATATATATATATATATATATATATATATATATATTATTTTTTTCTTTTTTCTCAAACGAATTCGCCATTTCCCGCATTAACGAGGTAGCGTTAAGAACAGAGGACTGAGCCTTAGAGGGAATATCCTCACTTGGCCCCCTTCTCTGTTCCTTCTTTAGGAAAATTAGAAGCGAGAGGGGAGGATTTCCAGCCCCCCCTGTCCCTTCCCTTTTAGTCGCCTTCTACGACACGCAGGGAATACGTGAGAAGTATTCTTTCTCCCCTGTCCACAGGGATAACATATATATATATATATATATATATATATATATATATATATATATATATATATATATATATATATATACCCTGGTCTGAAGATCCTCTGTAACTATGAATTTTCAACATTTCCTCCCCAGTTGATGATATCTGCCGCGGTGTTCGTACCGTAATGTGTCGCTTGCCAGCGCGTTAAATAGTCACGGATACTTACCTCACTGAGTTCTATGTGTACGGCGGCTTGCTGCAGCCAGCCTTGGCTACACGCCAGCCAGGCCCGCGGGTCCTGCCCCTGGGAGTTCACGCGTGAAAACATATATATATATATTAACCTTACTTGATGTCTTGTGACCTTGTGGTCAGTGTAAGTGACGATGCTCGTGCCGATGACCGGGGTCAACACATGAGGAGCGGAAGGTAACGCCGTAACGAAGGTCACTAGTGTGTGTTTTGGGGAGTAGTGCATATACTGAGGTGCTCATGGAGGCGCGCAGGCATCTGTGATCGCGGACGACCAATCGTGCAGGCACCTGTGATCGTGGACAACCAATCTTGCAGGCACCTGGGATCGTGGACGACCAATCTTGCAGGCACCTGTGATCGCGGACGGCCAATCTTGCAGGCACCTGTGATCGCGGACGGCCAATCTTGCAGGCACCTGTGATCGCGGACGACCAATCTTGCAGGCACCTGTGATCGTGGACGACCAATCTTGTAAACACCTGTGATCGCGGACGACCAATCTTGTAAACACCTGTGATCGCGGACGACCAATCTTGTAAACACCTGTGATCGCGGACGACCAATCTTGTAGGCACCTGTGATCGCGGACGACCAATCGTGCAGGCACCTGTGATCGCGGACGACCAATCGTGCAGGCACCTGTGATCGCGGACGACCAATCTTGCAAGCACCTGGGATCGCGGACGACCAAGCTTTCATGCGAAAGATGGTAGACATGGCGAATCTCTCAAGATATCAAATAAGTATTTAGTGAAGCTGCAAAATAAGCAGTCATCCAACACCTGTGTGCAAGCAGCCATTTAACACACCTGTAGACAGTCAGCCATCAAACACGTGTGCACAACCAGCCATCTAACACCTGTGTACAGTCATCTAACACATGTGTCATATAACACCTGCAGACAAGCAGTCATCCAACACCTGCGCACCAGTAGTCATTTAACACCTGCACATACGCAACGTATATCTCTAACCCGATGAGCGAGCGACATGTTGCATCAAATTATCTAACCTGCTGTTTGAATTTACGCGATGTAAACATTGCCAGAGACGCACGAACTCAGAATAACTTTGGCTACCTACAACCACCCCTACCTAACGTCCCCAGCCTCCTGGCACCCACAGACTCGCCAACATCAACTTTAACTACGCAGTATTTAATGGGTAATATATCATACGAGGAGTGAGTCATCTCTTCACATTCTGAACAGAGTTTGTGGGTACAATCCTGCTGATGGTGAAGACTCGCCAAAACATTTAACTTAGCCTTGCCCCATGTGAGCCATATGCAACACGAGTGCAAAACTCTCTCTCTCTCTCTCTCTCTCTCTCTCTCTCTCTCTCTCTCTCTCTCTCTCTCTCTCTCTCTCTCCGTAACAGTAAAGCAGTAATCACACATTTGTGAGACTGTTATGTGGTCTTAAGATTATCTTTCAATGCCTGAAGAAGGTGTTCATAGATTATCTTTTTTTTTTTTCATAGGGTAGCGGTTACAGCTTCTGACCTTGACGGTCTTAATGACCCTGGTAGTTTGAGAGGCCTAGAACCTAACTATATAACCAAGCAAAAACAGCCCTGGAGGACATGGTCGCTTAGTCTTTCCAAAGATCACCTCTCTACCTTAAGCCAGGTGCGGGCCAGTGTCTTCAGACGCCCTCCTACCACAGCCCAACACGGGCCCTTACGTTCAGACCCCGTCCCTCCTTCTCCACTGCGCGACACTCTCGACTGTACTGCTATGTCTCACTTGAAGCTGACGACCTCCATTACGTGGAACACCTTTGGGTACTGGATGGTGGGTGGACACCCGAACGAGTTCATGGGAAAGACAGATAACAGAAGACTTGATGGTGTGAGACAAGGTCGTATGCTGGAGGACTGTGATAGCATTCTAAATGTGATGAAGGCAAGATAGTAAAGCAGAAGGTTCCTCCTTGCCCACTACTGTAGATGTAGAAGGGACAGTGAAGCAGAAGGCTCCTCCCCACCCACCACTGCAGATGTAGACGTGATTGTAAAGCAGAAGGCTCCTCCCTACCCACCACTGTAGACGTAGACGGGATAGTAAAGCAGTAGGTTCCTCCCCACCCACCAATCTCCTTGAAACATCAGCGGACTGGAAACCAGCCAGGGAGGAGCACCACCTCATATGGAAAAATATATGGTACTGTATGAGCATGGGAGATGCCAAGTCTCGGGGGGAGGTGCAGGAACACAAGGAATGTATGGGTTTGTGCAGAGTTGGCTGGATGTAATGGCGAGTACACAGTGTGTGGGTGTGTACACACGTGAAGTATGAGCATATTCCCTGATTTTCACTTACCTTGTTCCAATCATCCAGTACTTCACTAATGGAAAAAGAATTTCTTTAAACTGTTTCTTAACTAATTACAAAATGATTCTTTTGTGTGTGTGTGTGTGTGTGTGTGTGTGTGTGTGTGTGTGTGTGTGTGTGTGTGTGTGTGTGTGTGTGTGGTGTTCTCTGGCTGATCTGTCCCATTCTGTTTCCCGTAGTTTCTCTGTGGAGACCGACCGCCTACACGAGGGGTGACCATTATGAAATCTTCCCCTTGATCAACTCTTATCCTTCTTTCAACTCCCCATCTTCCTGTAACACTTCCCTCCTTCACAAGTCTCGTCTACACACACCTTAGAAGCTATGATTAATCTCTTCATTCCCTTTCTCGCCCTAAATTTCCCTTCACCCGAGATGCCTCATACTTGGAGGAATGATGTACCCTCGTCATGTCGTTCCTTATCCATAAAAAGAACAAAGTTTAGATCAACGTATTATCGAGGGTCGTGTCTTGGTGTTATACTGAGCACGCAACCTCGCTCCTCCTCAGCAGATGACAGTAATTTCTCTCAACGAAAACGAAGGTCGTCGCCTAGACTCATTCCATCGCGCCCCATCTCGCGCCACTTTACATCTGGTTGAGTTTCGTCTGAGGAATGTTCAAGTCTGTCAAGCTATCAATTCCCCTTCTCCCCCCACCTCTTCTAGTGTAGTTTGCTGCAATCGCGATCGTCCGCAGACCTATTCAGGTGCGATTTGAGTCCCTTTCAGAAATCATTTACGTACACCAGGAATAAAAGCGGCCTCAAGGTCGAGCCATGCGAGACACCACGAGTTATTTTAAACCAGTTTGAAGACGTGTGTGTGTGTGTGTGTGTGTGTGTGTGTGTGTGTGTGTGTGTGTGTGTGTGTGTCAATCCGACGATCATGTACCGCATTTACTCCACCAATACAATACGATTCTTGTGACGCATCTGTTTACAGAAACCACACTGGTGGCAATGCATGATGACGAAGAATCACGTGATCATACACAAGATAGCGAGCGGACACCTTCGCTCGTGAGGACGTATGTGCACCACTGCTTTATGGCCCTGGAGCATCGAGAAAACAATGCCACAAACACCAGGCCTACAGCTGCTACGACGACACTGCAACTATGGACTAAAGTGTATCATTTCAAAACCCACACTAAACTCTATGGTTCAGTCAGCCAAATGTACGTTTACACTTGCCCAGGTCGACGGTATTGGTTGAGGATAAACATCTGTAGATTTGGAGCCAAAAATGCCGTTAAGAAGGATTGACGATAGTGGATTAAGAAGGTGGTCATGTAGGTCGAACAACCGCTTCTGGATCAACGGACGGGCGACACTCTCAACCTCACCCCTTCTGAAAGACACGTTCCCTGGCTGTTCCGGTAGTAAATATATTATCTACCAGGATCTACCAGTGGCGGAGGGGTAATCTGAATGCCTATATTATCTACCAGGATCTCCCAGTGGTGGAGGGTAAGTTGAATGCCTGTATCATCTACCAGGATCTGCCAGTGGTGGAGGGGTAAGATGAATGCCTATATTATCCACCAGGATCTCCCAGTGGTGGAGGGTAAGTTGAATGCCTATATCATCTACCAGGATCTGCCATTGGTAGACTGGTAAGTTGAATGCCTATATCATCTACCAGGATCTCCCAGTGGTGGAGGGGTAAGATGAAAGCTTATATTATCTACCAGGATCTGCCAGTGGTGGAGGAGTAAGATGAATGCGTATATTATCCACCAGGCTCTCCCAGTGGTGGGGGGTAAGTTGAAAGCTTATATTATCTACCAGGATCTGCCAGTGGTGGAGGGGTAAGATGAATGCTTGTATTATCTACCAGGATCTGCCGGTGGCGTCCGTCCTTTACTTAGCCACACATCCAGACCCTACAACCATACAGGTCGTCAGGTTTCGTGGCCCAGGATAAGCAAGTCACACAAGCCAGGCCTTGTACCTAGTTTTCCTAGCAAGATCTTTGGGTCATCTCACGCCCAGAGGTCATGTACCACAGTCAGGTCTAATGGTCCGAAGGCATGGTAAGGTCACAGCTATGTTACATAGTCCGCTATCAAAGCTAAGTCCATAACCAGGTCTCATAGCATGGCCTCATGACTGATTTATAGCAAAATCTCACCATCTGGTCTCATGGCCAGTCCTCATTAGCTAGGTTCCATAAACGCGCCTCATAACCATGTCTTACAACCAAGCCTCATAATATGGTCTCTGGTCAAGCTTTATAGGTAAGTTTCGTACCCAGGCCATAGAGATGGGTTACATAGTACTTCTGACCAAGTCTGATGGGTAGAACTCGTTCACAAGTTTTATAGTCAGATCCTAATCCCAGGTCTCATGCCCAAGCCTCATAACTATGGGTATTATAGCCAGTGGTTATAGCTAGACCCTGCACCCAAATTTTAAAAGGAAACCTCATGTCCCATAGCCAGGTCTTATAGTCATGTCCCATCGCCAGGTCTTATAGTCATGTCCCATAGCCACGGTTTATAACCAGTTTTCACAGTCAAGTTTCACAGGAAGTTCTTATGGTCAGGTCCCACAGCCAGGTCCCATATTCAGGTCTCACTGCCAAGTTTCATAAGCAGGTCTTATGGTTTAAGTCCCATAACGAGGTCCCACAGAGCCAGGTTTCAGAGCCGTTTCAGGTTTCAGATCCATGTTTCACAGCCAGGTCTTCCGGTCACGTCCCATTGCTAATGGTCAAAGGGCCTCGCAGGTGGCGAAGATGGTGCTATCCCACAAATCAGTCTGAGAAAATACATTTCTTCACACATAGAAGAAAAGGCATTGCCTCAAAACCTCCGCTAACGTCCTTAAATGACACATTCTTTCTGGCGTAAACAACCATCACATTTCCTGTTAATGGTGAGTGTGTGTGTGTGTGTGTAGGGCAGTAAGTTTACAAGAGCTTCACTACGGCATAATATACCTCCTGGACGGTCGTCACAGAAGTGTGGTAGTCACTGAGACACAGATGGCGATGCGACTCCCTCACAAACTGGTTTGGGAAAGTGACGGATCGTAATCTTTACCATTAGGAGTCAAGGGGTATGACCTAGGGTCTAGTCAGGCCTGAACACTCCCTCTCGGCTCCCTATCGCCACCGATAAACTTCTAATGTTAGTAACATTATATTCCACAGTTCCTCCTCTTACACTATTTGATATACTGGTGATATACTCCATATATATATATGTATATATATATATATATATATATATATATATATATATATATATATATATATATATATATATATATATATATATATATATATATTTACGTTGTAAATAAGAGTTGCACATAACTGAAACGTCTTTGAAAATGGGTTTGAAGTCCAGATGCAAAATTTCCCTCGTTTCTTTAAAAGGGAAGTTGAGCAGGTAGTTATAAACAAATAAACACACAAGCACAAACATACCTCCAAAACCTTCAAAACTGAGTCATCTACCATCTACCTCACTTCTATGTTCACCTGAAAATAAATATGGTATGTTACTTGGCTCTCTGGTTCGTCTGCAACACCCACCTTCAACAACACTTACTTGGAAGAGGAAAAAAATGACATTATCAACTGAACAGCATCAGGCGACACACAGATCTAGAGGACGTAAGGTCCAGGGTCTATTGCCAGTGACTAGGAAGGCCAGCAACCCGCCAGTACAGTTAACACCAGTAGTGCCAACACCAGAGGGACCCCACAAGCTCCGGTGATGGACAGCCCTCGCCTCATATACTGTGGCAGGAAGGTACCCAGGAAAGAAGTGGGCTCGAACAATGGCAGAAATAACATTTACGACTAAATTGGCTTAATTTCTGATAATTATCTGAATATTTTCTTCTACATTGGCAAATTTCATTGGTGGAACATGGATAGGAGACTGAGATATTCATGCATCTAAGATACGTTGGTTTACAAAGCTTCAGTTGTGCTACTACGCCAGTTAATAGTTAAAGCCCCGTAGACTAAGGTTCACCACACTCCTGTCGAAGTTGTAAATGAATGATGAAGTAATACACAAGACTACTGAACCTATAATAGCCAAATCTATACACTTCCTAAACTATGAAACTTCTTTGAAGTCTTTCATGTCAACAGTCATCCCCTGTAGACTATTGCATTTGCTCCGGATCCATCAACAGGCACCACCTACATGAGGGAACCACAAGACAGATAAAGGGAATACTCGTTACCAGCTTTATATAAAGGGTCGGTATCTCACACTTGCCTCACATACGTACAAAATCTGTACCCACACACTGGCTCCCACCTCAGCTAGCTACGAAAGAGCTTAGGATGCCCTTGGGGGAGGCACTGCCGCCCTCCTAACTGGCCCACACACCACCTGACATGACTACAGTGATAAAGCAGCAGTGACACGTCCACCTCAACCCCACAGACACCACCAGGGCCTCTGGTGGCTTGTGGAACTCACGTCCCAACCCGTGGCATTCAACAGGCGCACTTGATCTATTTGCCGCGTACAGTCGGTCTCCCCCACTTGATACCACAACTGAAGCTGAAGTAAAATGTTCTATTTTAAGGTGGTTACGCGTGGCCCACCTACTTACATTACTTATACTTTATCAATCCATCTTGTTACTTCATGGATGAGTGATGTTATTTAGTGAATTTTTTTGTTTTGTTTTTCCACACCCTGACTCTACATTCGACAGTCAAGCACAATCTAGTTTACGATCATAATTCTGTCACACGTTTACATGGACGCATCGTACATCGTACTAAAAGTTGACGTGCAGCGCCTACGAGTGGCCGGCTCAAACATCGAGTCAATGTCTCCCAAGGATCATGGCCAAAGTGTTGCCAAGTCCATCGCATCTGAGATGACCCACCCTTGATGTTGCACCCGCCTGCTCGACGGTGTGCGGTTCGAACGTGTCGATCGAGGGTTGTCGATGACTTAGTTCGGTCTGTTTTGTTTTTGTATGTAAGCGTTTGCTTGTTGTTTGTGTGTATGCCGTATGTTTATTCAAGCGTGTGTGTTTGTCTTGAATGTGTGCGTCTTTCTCTGTGTATTCGTTTGGTGAGTTGCTTGAATGTGGATAAGTGCGTTGGTTAGTGTTTGGATGTCGGTAAGTGCGTTGGTTAGTGTTTGAATGTGGGTGAGTGCGTTGGTTAGTCGTTTGAATGTGGGTAAATGCGGGTAAGTGCGTTATGTTGTTGCTCATTTGTGATTACATACCTGTGTAGACGGAGTGGAAGCTTTACACTCGAGATACCTCACTTGTCATCTTACATGTTGCTCTCTGACTGCTCCAATACTACTCTCATTCCCTCCTCCTCCTCCGCTCATCTTGTCTCAAGCGTCCTCAACTCTGTTGCTGACGATTAGGCTCCTCGCGTCCCTCTGTACGCTTCTCCTGCCTAACTCCCGACCTCTCTCTCGCGTTCTGGATTCTGCTCGGACGTCTAAGAATGGCTTACTGTGAAAGTCGTCATGAACACCTTTGAATCCGTATGCAGGTGTCATGTCCCTAGATATCCTACTCTCCCCTCAATTATGTAGATCGAGGACAATCCTCGTGTTCTCGTAGTCTATTCTCTCGTTTCAGGTCTCCAGACACTTTCAAGCGGTGATATGCGACACCTCCGGTGGGGAGACCAGACTGGTACAGTGTAAACCACTTTCGGGAGGTTTTTTTTGTACCATCTTCCTAAATATCTTGGTCACCGCGAACTTTAAGGTCATTCTTGACGTTGACCTGAAGCATCGTTCGTCTTCCTCACGATCCATCTCACATGACGCGCTGGTGACAAGCGCTGCCTGGTGTCCACTCCGAGGTCCCCTTCATGGTTCGGTATTTGACCCCCACTGCCTGGTGCTTCCAGTCTAGTTTGGTTCATTTTCTACGGCCATCTTTCATCAGTTATTCGTCTAAATCTATTTGCATTACTTCACGGTCCCTATTACTTTGTGCCACTTTCGTAATGTTGGCATCATTATGTATTCAGTATGATTCTGCCTTGACTAATAAATCATTTACGTAGGTTCAAAAATAGTGGTGATCCCAGGGCTCAACCTAAGGAACCCCACTTGTCTCTCTCACCCAGCTTCAAGAAGATTCCCCTGACATGTGTTCTCTGTCCTCTCCAAGTTAGGTGGCTGTCTATCCATTTAGGTAGCCCTCCTCCGACACCATCTTGTAAAAATCTAGCTCCATCATCAATCTCCAGCTGGCTACAGTATAAAAGGTCTTCTGTCACTCCAAGCAGCCACGGTCCACCTATCTACTCCTCTTTTCCTAAGACGTTGCTCGCTCACCTGCAGGACTCCCATCCGTTCGTTACCCACGACGTTTTGTTTCTTAATCCGTTGTGCGTCTTAAGTAACGTATACCATTTAAGAAACCCACTACGAAGTTAAGGGCTACTCCTCTGTCGCCTTCTGGCATGTCGTTGGCTCGCTTCCACTTCGTTCGAGAATCACTGTCGTTTAGAAACATCATACCAACAACACGAGTGTCCTACTAAGGGTCTTCAAGATCTCTTTGCGTTGGGCTGGTGAGAAGTCGTGTGATCCAAGAGCCTTTGTGCCAGTTTAACATCTTCATGAGGGTCCTCACGTAGAGTCAAATCATTTCAATATTCTAGGTTATCTTCCACTCCTGGGTGTAAACAATAGCGCTTCTGTGTCTACAACAGGACTTACCATCGTACGTCCTCATCTGAATCAATACCTTCTAAACAACTGACTCTTTAGGTTAATCATTTATTTCCTTACTTCTCCGTCCCGCGTAAATCTATGGAATTATTTAGTATGTTTCACTGGCTCATCCACTGTGTTCCTCTCCCACCTCATGTCCTCCTCATCATCTGTTATCCTGATGTAGTCATTTCTTTTCATCATTTTGTATATCTCCAACGACTTTTGTAAGCCTTATCAATCATCCTTTCAATCTTTTCGATGGATCATTCTATACTTAATAGCTAGCACAAATTGTTCTGTACCCTTGTAGACTTCACAGACTCGGTTATAACACTGCTGTGTGTGTGTGTGTGTGTGTGTGTGTGTGTGTGTGTGTGTTCGACCTCACATGACCATCCCTGCACGGGTTCCGTACACGTCTCACTTTCGTTACTTGCCATACTCAGGTGAACTAATCCAAAGAGACAACCATCCTTACATACACACCTTCCTCCACATTACGACCTCCATCCTACGGGAGGAGAGACCCTTTCCTCCAGCCTCCTGTACCCTGAGGAACCTCTCGCCCGACACGACCCTCTCACAGCGTCTGACCATCTCTACCGCAGTCCACCTCCTCCGTTACATCATCATCTTCTTCAGTCTCTAACCTCTCATACGCAATCCTCCCCTACACCTTAGCCAAGCACGTTCAAAAGGATGTATTCCTTTGTCTTTCTTACAATGATTTTTTTTTCTCTTTTTTTTTACTTTTACAGTTACAAGGAGGAACAATGACTGTCTTTGTTCACCTACTGGGCATGGGACCGCTCCCATGTGTTGAGCCACACACACACACACACACACACACACACACGCACCTATCCAAATCTGGAACTGCAACTCTACAACCCCGAGATAATGAAGGTCAAACACAGATGACAATGAGAGCCACATAACTTACTCAACCATTCATACCGAAATCCAAAAAAGAAAAAAAAATTACGAGATCGGATTCAATGAACGAGAAAAAACCGACGGAGGTAAATAGGGCGAGGTCGTCAGCATTAGACGATGAAGATCTGGATGAGCACCACGGCATCAGCAGCAGAGCTCAGCAGCCACCACCACCAGCAGCCACCCCGCTGCCGCTGGGAGGTGCAGTCTGGACGGCCCAGGGATCAGGTGTATGTGTGTGTGTGTGTGTGTGTGTGTGTGGCGGGGGACGTCGGGTATCCCTACAAAGACTTGGAGGAGAACTGGGATTGGCAGGTGAATGGGGTATGATTTATGAGTCGGGTGAATAGTGTGTCAAACATATGCAGGAAGTGTTTGTGAAAGGGTATGGTATATCGCGTGCGTGCGTGTGTGTGAGAGAGAGAGAGAGAGAGAGAGAGAGAGAGAGAGAGAGAGAGAGAGAGAGAGAGAGAGAGAGAGAGAGAGAGAGAGAGAGAGAATCTCTCAATTCCAAGTGGCCTGTAGCTTCGAGGGAAGAAAATATGCAAATCAGTCATCAAAAAAAGGAGTTCTTTTTTCGAGAGTTTCCTATCTACAATCCCATTTTCTTTTTGTATTCATTTTATTCAGAAAAGACACAGATTATCAAGATGTTTACGGAGGTGGATGAATCTGAGCCTCGTTTCCATATCCTCCCACAATTCCTCAGAGATGGACCGTTAACCGGTCATGCAGCTTCCATTCTCTCGCAGCGTGGCTATGCTGGGGCGCTGAAGCAGAAAGCTGAACACTCTCTCATCCTTTGTTTTGAGCCGAAAATCGAGAGCTAAGACCATTAATAGCATTAAACCCATTCTAACACTAAGGTTCCAACGTCTTCGAATCCACTGGAACAAAAACAATTTGTGGTTTCACGTCCTTAAATCTTGTGTTCGTATATTGTTTCTTGGAGTTTGGAGCGGCTCCTTGATCTTTGATCATCCTCTCCCAGCTCTGAACCAGGCATATGTGTCGTCCCACACCAGCTGCCTTCCCTTTTCCAGGGCAGACAATATCACTGCGTCAGTCTGATTACTGCTTCCATCAAGGTTCTGTTCCCCCAGGAAACTTTACGGAAACAAGATGCCTTGATGTGATGGCTTCGATTTCCCTGTGTTCTCTGGACCTACTTGCTCTGCCTTGCAGTTTTGGTTATCTTTCCTTATTCCATATTTATCAATCTTAGTTTACACTCCAGAGATTTGGCTGCTGGTGTGCCTCCACCAATGATGAAGCCTCATCATTGTCTATAACACAAGGGTTGGTTTTTGTGATGTTTGTTTCCTTCCCTACTGAGATCAACCCTGGAGCGCTTTACCTTCTCGTGTCTCTCATAACAACTACGAACTTGACGTTTTCTTTTAATGCGTTTTTTTTTTTAACTTAATCGGAAACTACAGATGTTTATCCTTATCTCTCTTTACATTCTAGCCCTTTTTTTCCATACTTCATTTAAGGCTAGGCCTCGAAAGGGACTTTTGTCCAAGACTGGACCTACACAGCATAGAGAGAGATGCATCATCTATATCTACCCACATCTCTCTAGCTGTCATGTTTAATGCACGGGAACCACAGCCCCCTAACCACAACCCAGCCCTACAGACCTTCCCGTGGTTTCCCCAGACCGCTTCACATGCCTTGGTTTTCAGCCCATTGACGGCAGGTCGCCCCTTGTGTACTACTACGCTCCAATTCGTTTATACCCACGCACGCCTTTCACCCTCCTGCATGTTCAGGCCCAGATAATTCAAAGCCTCTTTATCTCTATCCCCAACTCCGTTTCCCCTAACCTTTATTTCATCCACTAGTATCACGCATATCCTCTTAGCCAGTCTCTCTCCTCGCATCTTATATATATATATATATATATATATATATATATATATATATATATATATATATATATATATATATATATATAGGGCAATACGCATCATTTCCTACACAATCTCCTTTTCCGTTGTAATATTCTCATTTGCTTTGTTATGATGTACGCCTTTTCAATCTGTTATCTAACTCTCTCCTTCCATATTCTTCTAAGGCGGCGGGAAGTGTTGTCTAACTCTCTCCTTCTATATACTTATTAGGCGGCGGGAGAGCGTTGCCCAGCACACACCACACTGTGCCGACGCATGAACGAGGTGGGAGCATGTGATACGGTCCATTGTCCCGCGCACGATCCCTAGGCCTCACTGCGAGAATAACTTTGGGACGTTTGTGCTAGGGGAGAAAAAGGGGAGAGAGAGAGAGAGAGAGAGAGAGAGAGAGAGAGAGAGAGAGAGAGAGAGAGAGAGAGAGAGAGGACTGCGAACATATCTCATGATCTAATGTGTGCCGAGTCACGGGGTCGCCGGACCCCACAAGAAGAGCCCCACACGACCCCCCCGCCCAACCCCCCACAAGCCTTCCGCCTCCTCCGACAGTGTTACCAGACCTGAACCTCCCCAACACAACCATTCTTCAGTCACTCACTTCATGTATAGAGTCTCTCTCACCGCCACTATACTGGTACCACTGTCACCACTTCCATGTTCACAAACATCGTCGTGACCAGCTACCACCATCGCCAACCAGATGATAACTACCACCAACGCCAACCAGACGATAACTACCACCATCGCCAACCAGACGATAACTACCACCATCGCCAGCCAGATGATAACTACCACCATCGACAGCCAGACGAAAACTACCACCATCACCAACCAGACGATAACTACCACCATCGACAGCCAGACGAAAACTACCACCATCGCCAACCAGACGATAACTACCACCATCGCCAACCAGACGATAACTACCACCATCGACAGCCAGACGATAGCTACCACCATCGCCAGCCAGACGATAACTACTCCCCCACCTTCGCCTACTACCACAATTACCACCATCAATAAAGTGACTACCGAACTCACCCGTACCATTCTGACGACACCCCTCACCACCCGTCCCCATTCCCCATCCCCCTTCCCCGAGACATTTAGTGCTCAGGTCTGTCTGTCCTCGTAAAATAACGCTTTACGATCGACGATTAAACCCTGGAGGAGCCAAAGTTTACGACGGGGGAAAGTTTTAAGAAGAGCGGCCACACTCCTCCACGAAGAAACGTCACGCAAGATTAAAACTTCCTCTACACCCACGAGTGGACTCCGTGAGACGACTTACGAAGCTGACCCACGCAGCTTGATAGATAAAGTTACAGTCTATTATCCGCGATAACTAGACTCGCGATCTCGATAAACGATTTATTCTGCGACAGATATGAGGATGTGTTAAGTAGGCTCCTGATTTCGTGAGACAAGCGTTCGACTTGGGTTAAACGCCAATAACGTCATGATTAAACGCCAGTTCTGATGACGTAATGATTAAACGCCAGGTCTGATAACGTAATGATTAAACGCCAGGTCTGATAACGTAATGATTAAACGCCAGTTCTGATGACGTAATAATCAAATGCCAGTTTTGATGACGTAATGATTAAACGCCAAGGTCTTATAACGTAATGATTAAACGCCAGGTCTGATAACGTAATGATTAAACGCCAGGTCTGATAACGTAATGATTAAACGCCAGGTCTGATAACGTAATGATTAAACGCCAGTTCTGATGACGTAATAATCAAATGCCAGTTTTGATGACGTAATGATTAAACGCCAAGGTCTTATAACGTAATGATTAAACGCCAGGTCTGATAACGTAATGATTAAACGCCAGGTCTGATAACGTAATGATTAAACGCCAGGTCTGATAACGTAATGATTAAACGCCAGGTCTTATAACGTAATGATTAAACGCCAGGTTTGATAACGTAACGATTAAACGCCAGGTCTGATAACGTAATGATTAAACGCCAGGTCTGATAACGTAACCCTTGACCTTGATCGACACCGTGCAGTCGAAGTAGATATAACAAGAGAAGGCGTCTTGCTGGTTCTGTGATAAACGGACGAGTCTCCTCTTCTTAAACAAGAACTCGACCCTGCTTAGACATCCCACATATCACCCCGAGTAAACAAGCCTCCAATCCTGGCCCACTAGAGCGCTACATCTGCCAGCTCGAACGACGCTAACACACAAAAGACACACAGTTCTCCCTCCCTCCCTCCTGGGCTTATCTGCCGGGGGTTGTGTGGTGATGGCGGTGGCAGGGAGTCGCCACACGTGATCAACACACCAGGTAAGGACCTGGGGGTCGCCTCCCGTCACTTTTGGTCTATGGACGATGGCACGATAGTCCCCTCGTCCTGCAGGACCCACCAGCTCGGTCCGTCTGGTGACCTGCTTAGTTCCCAGTGTTCTTAGGAACATACAACAACTGATGTCACCCGAAGTGTTGTTCGGTTTAAAGTATTCTATACCATTTTCTTTATTCCGGTCTCGTTTATGGAGTCTGACTGTACGTGATTTGATGTATAATCATCATCTGGTCAGTTAATCATTTTGCGGCGAGTAAAGAACAAGAATAAAGATATTGATGGATAGAGAATATGATCCACAAGTTCTCTTTACCAACTGGGCATTGTGTGCCCCAACCATGTTTCTTGTCATAGAATTCTTCCTTTTAAAATACTGATCTTTCATTCCACGTTCAGAAAGTCTTATATCTCTCATAACAAGTGACAGAGAGACTCCATCGTTTCATATTTGCAACATAGTTTTAGCATGAGCAAATAGCATATTCAAGTTCTTATACTTAGTTAACCTGCAGTCAGTATCTAAGCCATGTTCCTGGTGAGCTGACTTCTTTTATCCAATATATCCAATATTTTTCCGCCCGTTTTCATTCAGAAGGATACACTGTGATATGCGTCAAAATCTACGTAAACTCATCGGTAAACTAAGAACAGAAACTTCTGTTTATTCTTCCAGCGAGTTTTATATAAATGTTTCACGTGTTTACTACAAGAATCTACGTAAATGAAGCATCTTGACCTCAAGATGAACGCTTAGAGTCCAATTCTGACATACTGTCTTTCTAGGCAATGCGTTAGTTTTTAATACATTTTAAAAACTGTACTTTTCCAGTGACTCATGATATCACTGTTCATATATTTCTGGCACCAATTCTGTTGCTCCCTGGAGCAGAGGCTTCGTACCAGAGGACCTCTGGACTCTCTCACACACTTCACGTTCCAGCCTCGCTCCTTCCTGGTGTTCTCATCTTGACTCGCAATGGGCACAAAAAAAAACATGTCGAATGAATCATGGAATCGTGCATGAACACTAAGACGACCGGCAACAGATGGAGACGACTCGTCTGCGTCACCTGCGGGGAATAACACTCTTCATCATAGACTCTACCATACGTATACGTCTGCCAAGTTAGATCAACATCCCACACAGCACGGTGTATAGGGGGGGCGGTACTTCATCTCCAAGCTTCAGCTGACCAAGGTAATAAACCATTGCCTATTCCGGCCGGCCATGGACTGGAAACGGGCCTTCTCCAGTGTGACGCTAAGCCTCTCCAGATTTCACGGTTGCTCTGATATTTATACCTTCCAGTTCATCTGTTGCTGTACGTCGTCTCTAACTCTAGCATGACCTCCACTGAAGATTACAGGAACACCTCCACACTTCGTGGCGACGTAGTCATGGGATAACGCTGGGTGAGGATGTAGCTAAGAGAAAAGATATCCAAAAATCATTCTCACCAATAAAAAGAAAAAGGTGAGGCGACAGATTCAAACATCAGAGTGATTTCCACCAACAGTAAATTAATTTCGCAGACCTAACCACGAGTCGCTGTATCAATAACTCCCGTGGATTAGATCAGTGAAGATCCAAAATTGTTGAAGACTTTAAGCCTCCTAGTCTTGACAACCCTAATGTGTTGAATTGAACATTCAAGAAATAAGACTAAAACATTCGAGTTATAGGACACTAATATTCATGCACAAGTACCCGAGTTTGATACTGTAATGAAAATGCATATGGTAGACACTGGCAACGCTACCCAAAGTAATCAAGAGCCAATTCCATCAGTCATACATATATTAGTCACGTACAAAGGTTGGGTCTCACATCACCCATCTTTGTCTGCAAATTACAGATTAAGAGACTGCCTTCAGTCTTTTAAGACTACACACTCTCTTTCCTCGTCTCATACCTACAACTTTGTACAACTCTGTGTTACAGTAACTCACAAGATACAGGGTGAAAAATACGGTGATATTTGATCGAGAAGTTCCTCAAGCCAATCACGTCCCGGTATCACCCATCTGCGCGCGATGTCATCCAATGATGACGTAACAGCTCGAGAAATGCCATTAATACAATCCCTCTCTAATGCGCAAAATGTCTCTGTCCGTTGTTGGCTCTGATGGCTATCACCGGCTAAGCTGAGCCAGAATCTATGCCACACGTCAAACAAGCAAGGTACAGAAACTGCCAACATTAATACTGTTGGTTAGTTGGGTCTTTAGGCCTAAACGATTGTCACGGTCATTAGGGTCGTCAAGTTATTTATAACCATCATCTGCATAACCCTGAGGACATGGATTTCCTTCGGCTACTCAGAGGCCATTCTCAGCCCCACTCCACCCTCACTATGTCCATAGCCCTGCTAACCAAGGATAAACCTGTTATATGGTACTTAGGCCAATCAACTCTAGCAAGATCATTAAGACTGTTGTCGTCAAGTCATAACTACCAGTTATAAAACAAAATGTGAAAAATGTGTTGATGTATTTATAACCTCAGGAACTAAGACCTCACATACACACTCTCATTGTATACAGTGCCATTGTCACAATATCTGGAGTTCGTCGGCCTTCATATTTACCAACTATATAAGTGTCAACAAGACCGAAAACTTTAAGTTATAGCCATTTACCCAATAATATTAATCACCTTCGTTAAATATTGACGATAGACCATACATACGCACTCTCATTGTCACAATATTTGGAGTTCGTTGGCCTTCATATTTACCAACTGTATAAGTGTCATCACGACCGACAACTTTAGATTGCAGCCATTTACCCAATAATCTTAATCACCTTCGTTAAATATCAACGATAATTCTAAAGATCTAGACTCTTTCATCATGTATGTGATCCCTTTTAATACCATATGTAATAGATAACTTATAATGACAACACTGCACACCTGTTAGCGAATCGTACCGAGATGCTGAATCGCTAAATATGGTTGGAAACCAGACGTAAGCCATGTTAATCCTTAAAAGATAATATTGGATTACGTTGAAGCCTCGTCCGATTACAATGGTAACACCGAGATCGTATCCACCACCTAATCAAGGTCGCATTTACATACGAATAGTCTTGTTCCAGTGGTGACTGACCTTCCTGGATGGACACAGAGGCGAAGTGGTTTTACTAATGACTTGGTACTATTGGCTTCCCAAGATAATCGTAACGTATGTCAAGGAAGGAGACGGCTTATCACTACCAATCAGATGCACGTAGGATTTAACGTAAGCCAGCGACGCGTCGCAACGTACTAATAAGGTAACTAACGGATGCAATAAGGTGTAGTCAGGATTTAACATAGTAACCCTTCCATGGCCATGAATGCTAATGGGTTACTAATATATCTCTAGGGAAAGTACATGGCATGTCTTCTGTTCTCTAATTATGTTACTCTATGTTTAGTACATAACACACCCGTTCGGCGCTTTATATATACATTTCTTTTTTTCATACATATTCGCAATTTCCCGCGTTAGCGAGGTAGCGCTAAGAACAGAGGACTGAGTCTTAGAGGGAATATCCGCACTTGGCCCCCTTCTCTATTCCCTTTTTTTGGAGAAAGAATACTTCCCACGTATTCCTCGCGTGTCGTAGAAGGCGACTAAAAGAGGAGGAGCGGGGGCTGGAAATCCTCCCCTCCCGTTTCTCTCTCTCTCTCTCTCTCTCTCTCTCTCTCTCTCTCTCTCTCTATATATATATATATATATATATATATATATATATATATATATATATATATATATATATATCAAATCATGCCTTGTTGCATTATATGAACAAAGTCTACTTCCAGCTTGCCCATGAGAGCAAGCGAAGATAAGATCACCCAGGTAGCATTTCCTCCCGCTTCGTCCAAGCGGACTTATAAGATGAACCTTATTTACAACTATTTCTGAACAAACCTCACAGTCAAGATGGTGTTTATCTTCTTATTACCTGAGTTGAGAGAGAGACCCAGAGAGACCCTGGTAATTCTAGGCAAGATGTAGGTCCATAAAATAAAATTCTATTGTATCCGTATCGGATAAAACAAAATCTTATTATATCCGTATCGGATTATATAGAAACAGTGTCATTATACATTTTTCCCCTGTGATTTACGTCTTTGTTTGCCTGTTTTGGTATCTCCATTTACAAATAACAAGAAACTGAAATCATAAATTTGAGTAAAGGAAATTCTGTATTTCCTTTTCTTTTTAGCTTAGACTCACGGGTAACCGAATACCCTAACCAGGGACCCATATCTTATCGACCAACCTCTGGTGGAGGATGAACAGCTGGGTTGACTGTTGACCGATTACCTTCAACCAGGATTCGAACCTATACGTTCGACCCCAAGCGTCTGTCATGCAAACCACTACACCTTGATTTTAAGGGGCTCCTTCTGTGGCTGTTTATTTCACTAGGTACTTCGTCATCCAATGCTGAAACACATCATTAGCAACGGATGACTTACAGGTTATCTTAAGCACACGTCACTCTCAAAGCTTATGGTAAATGCTTTGTAACTTCGCTTAAAGTCTTCATAAGTGCATCTTACCAACATATTTTTGATAGTTATCACATGGAGAGTAACTTCAGCAAACTAGGCCATGTATGATAAAATTCTACGTGTAGTATTTGAGAGAGAAAGAGCATACGAAATGACGTGAATCTGTTAGCTGTAGGACAGTGGCTGCAACACACACTGTGCAATACAGTAGTCCTAGATACGTAGCCATGGAAAAACGAGGAACCCTTGGTTGATGCAACACTCGCCAAGACGATCTTAATGACGTACCTGTTGCAGGATTAGACTCTCTATAGATCGTATCAATCCCCTGAGTACGTAAGGAGCTTTCGCCATAACCTAGTCTTGTGTCGTATTAGAACGCGCGCTGGAGCGGCTACTTCGCCGAACGGGCGCGTCATCCAAATATAGAAAATCCGTCTTTTCAGCGTTGGAGATTCCAAGATCTTTTGACCTGGACCTGTCGACTTCAGTTCCTTCACACGTATGATTACATTCCATCCATGATCACCCACCTGATGCGAAAAGGTAATGCTCATCAAAGCCTATTCTCTAACTTCAATTATAATATTATCAGATACGATCATCCCCTATTGATCAGGTTACTGGGTTCGAAGTGTTCACAGACGGACGGACACACATACACACAAAGAAGACCGACAACCGTTGGCTAGCTTGGTTAGAATGCGGTGTAATGATGAAAATTCACGTCCAATCTGAGTGCAATTATGGTTTTAATTTCTCGTTTGTCATAGGTACTACTGTCTCTGGTCTGGCCTACGTAGAGCGATGGATCTTTCTGAGGGTATCACGGGGTAGTATATAGGGTAGGAATCATTCATTCTAATTATGCAATGAAGGTCAGAGGCGAGCGTTGCAGATGTTATAATACTCACCACACGGCTGGTAGTGCAACAGAGGGTATACAGAGTGCAAACAAACTCAAAAGAGACCGAGCCTCGCTGACTGAGTTATAACTCACTAGAGAGAAAAATGATAACAAGGATTGCCCTTGCAATGAATAAATAATTCAGCAATTTACAATTGCAAAATACAAACCGCTGAACAGCAATGATTGGATTACGCATCAAAATATGAACTAATCACAATAGGAAGAACATGTGAACTATTCACAATAGGAAGAACATATGAACTATTCACAATAAGACAGAGTTCGAATCCCTTAAAGTGTCTGAGGTCGTACATTGTTATGGATGAAATGTATGACCAAATCTTGTAATGTTTGGTATGAGTTAGTAATCAATTCGCGGTTCGTGTCAATTCTTACATACAAATTTTGTTTCCAGGTTCTCTTGTTTCCAGGTATTTTGTTTTCGCGATTCATATATTTGGTTTTGCTTGATTTTTACTGACTTTTGTTTTCATATTACGTCTGAAACTAGACATAACGTTTGTCTATGTATACGTCCGTAAGATTACACGCTCCGTGCGTTTACGTTCATTTGAATTAACGTTTCCGGATGTTTACTGGCATTATCACTGAACATACATGTCTAAATCATACAATTTACCTTTTCTGGTAAGGCTGTCTCCACGTCACGTCCCCACATGTCTAAATCCGTATAATTCAACATTCTTATGTCTACGTCTACACAGCGTGAAGCCTCCGTTTATCTACGTCCATGGGATTCGAAGCTTCTCTGTGTCTCCGACAACATAATATCTTTCCCTACGTCTGGCTGCATATGTTGATATGCTTCCCTTTTGTCTTTGTCATATACTCAACACTTCCGTATGAACTGACATGGTTGATGTTGACGATGGATGATACAAGATTAACGGCGTATTGAAGTAATTCCAGCCAGAGGCTGAAATATCATCAAGAAACATATATAGAGATTAGGACTATAAAATAGATTTGACAGGAAGTCTATATACACAAGTTAGGGTAGATCTACTCATGTGATGTTCCTAGAGCAGTCTGTAAGGAATTTGGACGAGCTCGATGCAGCTCTGGTGCCGAACTGCTACTCGAGGGAAGGGGGATCTCCCATGGCAGAATGGTGACGATGGCTGAGAGTGGTCTAGGTTATGGCTGGAGAGTCGTGGGTGGAGGGACACGGACGACCCTTTGTCGAGCGCACCTCTTCACATGAGGCACAAGAGGGTCCGATGATGATGCTCTTGCATGCCCTCTTCTGCGCCTTTGTTTTTTTTATTATTAGCTTCTATTGTGTTGTGGACGAGGAGGGAGAGAGGGAGGGAGGGAGGCCAGGTAAGCAGGCAGGGGAGATGAAAAGCCCTGCAGATGCTCTTCAGTTCCGCTGCAGGGGAGTACAAGGGTGTCGGGTCTGCTGCTTCTGGAGGGACGATACGTGGGGAGGGATAACTCTGTTGTTGTTGTTGGTGGTGGTGGTCCAGCTCTGTGAGGGTGGTGGGGTGTTTGGGGGTGTTCTGGTGGGCTGTGTTGTTGGGAAAAAGATGGTGTTGAAAAACGCTCACATCGATGACAGAGTCTCTATGTGTCCGTGTCTATGTCTGTCTCATTTTCTTTTGGGTTACACAGAACAGAAATCGGAAATGTCCTTTTCCCTGGCAAGAGCATAACATTCCTGTTTTTCTTCCTTGGTTACAGAGGTATGATTCTTTCTCATATTTTCTAATTTCCTCACATTCCCTATTGACTGTAACAAGCTTACCCCCATCTAGTTGTAACCTGAATATCATTGCGTTACAGGCACTGAAACGAATGATACACTGTCTAACTAAAACAACATGAAGTCTGTATCTGATCCATGAAAAGAATAACTTAATTCGGGCACGAATATTACAGTTACATAAGTTTACAGATATATTTGTAAATCTAAAGATACAGATGTCTCTATGCAACACAGGCGAGCACGAACAGATAATCTCATTCAACACTCGTACATACTCGCATACAACACTGCTAAACAGACTCTATCATGCAACACTGGCAAACAAAACGGACACCGTCATGCAACACTGGCAAACAAAACGGATACCGCCATGCAACACTGGCAAACAAAACGGATACCGTCATGCAACACTGGCAAACACAACGGGTACTGTCATGCAACACTGGCAAACACAACGGGTACCGTCATGCAACACTAGCAAACAAAACGGATACCGTCATGCAACACCGGCAAACACAACGGATACTGTCATGCAACACTGGCAAACAAAATGGATACCGTCATGCAACACCACGATACACACTCTCACTCAACACTGCCAAACACGAAACACCGAAATACAGAATTCATATCACATTCAACTTTGTCAAAAAGACGGACTCACTCAAAGCAAAGAACTGAGCCACATCAAATTACAATATAAATAGCGCACGATCAACTTCAGTGTCCTCGTCCAATTAAGATTAATAAAGACCACCTTTCCAGACGCAGACCAACTTCAGTTTCCTCGTCCAATTAAGGACTGATCACATATTTCAGTTTAAAGGTCACCTGAAACCCAACAAAAGGCCATTTTTGTATAGTCTTTTCACCCCAAAATTGGCCAATCAGTCCAGCACACACACACACACACACACACACACACACACACACACACACACACACACACACACACCTTAACGAGAAGCGGAGTTACCGGCCGATCAAATATACCGGCGCTCCCGCTCAGAGATACACAAAGTCCCCACACTTTACACCCACACACCGCCCGTCCCATAGACTGTCCTAGTGTGGGACATGACGCCCATATGTGGGACATGACTCCCATATGTGGGACTTGGCGCTCATATGTGGGACATGACGCCCATATGTGGGACATGGCGCTCATATGTGGAAAATGACGCACATTCGTGGGACATGACGCCCATATGTGGGACATGACGCCCATATGTGGGACATGACGCCCATATGTGGGACATGACGCCCATATGTGAACGGGACGTTTTAACTCAGCGAGCGACGCAGCGCAACAGTTCAGGAGGCGAGGAGAGCGTGGTGTATACCACCCAGGGTTGACCACCTGTGTCGTGTGAACAGCTAACCCAAACTCCCTCCCTCCCTTACTAGTCACCAGACACGCGCCTCTCCCGTCACACTGGTCACCGGACCCGCGCCTCTCCCGTCACACTGGTCACCGGACCCGCGCCTCTCCCGTCACACTGGTCACCGGACGCGCCTCTCCCGTCACACTGGTCACCGGACGCGCGCCTCTCCCGTCACACTGGTCACCGGACGCGCGCCTCTCCCGTCACACTGGTCACCGGACGCGCCTCTCCCGTCACACTGGTCACCGGACACGCGCCTCTCCCGTCACACTGGTCACCGGACACGCGCCTCTCCCGTCACACTGGTCACCGGACACGCGCCTCTCCCGTCACACTGGTCACCGGACACGCGCCTCTCCCGTCACACTGGTCACCGGACGCGCGCCTCTCCCGTCACACTGGTCACCGGACGCGCGCCTCTCCCGTCACACTGGTCACCGGACACGCGCCTCTCCCGTCACACTGGTCACCGGCACGCCTCCCGTCACACTGGTCACCGGACGCGCGCCTCTCCCGTCACACTAGTCACCGGACGCGCCTCTCCCGTCACAGTGGTCACCGGACGCGCCTCCCGTCACACTGGTCACCGGCACGCCTCCCGTCACATTGGTCCATGGGCACGCCTCCCGTCACATTGGCCCATGGGCACGCCTCCCGTCACATTGGCCCCCGGGCACGCCTCCCGTCACATTGGCCCCCCGTGCACGCCTCCCACACACACTGGTCACCGAACGCCTCTCCCGTCACACTGGCCCATGGGCACGCCTCCCGTCACATTAGCCCCCCCGTGCACGCCTCCCGTCACACTGGCCCATGGGCACGCCTCCCGTCACACTGGCCCCCGGGCGCGCCCTGTAACACATTAACTATGATTTGAAAAAAAAAAATAATCCGGACTTGATCGGCTTCTGGTGGAGTGTCTGAGCAACTCTCTCTCTCTCTCTCTCTCTCTCTCTCTCTCTCTCTCTCTCTCTCTCTCTCTCTCCATTCTACCGCTGATAACAGCCATGGCGGGAAATCACTCGCGCTAGTTTTCCCATCATTCTGGGACAGGAGTCGTATCGGCGTTCACAGCATATAAACAAACCGAAGACAGAGGCTGTGTTTATATAAAACTCGTCACTGAATATAAACCTTCACGGGGGGGGGGGGGGATTTTTTTTTTGATCGTTGGTAACGCTACCGCTCGAACGTATTAGCGACCAGGATCAAGTGTCCTTTGGCAACGCTGTGGCCAGAGGCTCGTTCTCGACACCGTTGGTAATACTGCTGGAGTACGGGGGAAGAGATCGATCTCGGGAGACTTTGGTAATGCTGAGCAGGTGAGGGGCTGATTGATGATACCTGTTGTGATAAAGGAACAAGGGCGAGCTAATTAGGAAGAATTTCATCAATGTGAAGTAATGAACTAGTTAAAAGCAGAGACTTTGGTGTTACTTGGGTGTGTTGATTGAAAAGATGAAGGGGGGGACGCTCGATGGCAACGCTGCGTGGATGGGCTGCGTGATTATAAAAGTGTTGGTAACGCTGCAGGGTTGGATAGCTGTAAAGCGAGCTATTGGCAATACTGCCTCGAAACGAGCCTTCATTACGGTGATTTGGTCATTGGTGATGGCGACTGACCTGGTGATTATGGGGTGGACTTAGGTCTATACACCTGTTAATAGGACATATATATATTGTCTCTCCTCGTCCTATCATCACGTGTTAATAAGATTATCAAATATCGTCGCTACGCGTCTATACACCTGTTAATAAGACTTTTATATACCGTCTCTACAACCATTAGTAAAACTTTTATATATCGTCTCTACAACCATTAATAAGACTTTTATATATCGTCTCTATTCGTCGTGCCACCGTTAATTCACCTTTTTTGACATACCAACCACTAGTTCACTCTGCGAACTTGGTGGTTCACTCAAACAGCGTCCCTGGTGGTTCACTCAAACAGCGTCCCTGGTGGTTCACTCAAACAGCGACCCTGGTGGTTCACTCAAACAGCGTCCCTGGTGGTTCACTCAAACAGCGTCCCTGGTGGTTCACTCAAACAGCGTCCCTGGTGGTTCACTCAAACAGCGTCCCTGGTGGTTCACTCAAACAGCGACCCTGGTGGTTCACTCAAACAGCGTCCCTGGTGGTTCACTCAAACAGCGTCTCCCAGGGACTGCCTGACCAGAGCGCGGGGGGAACCCCAGTTTTCCCCGCTCCACCACGGCGACTCACAATGTGCACCGCAAGCCTGGCAATAATGTTTACCTCCGGTAAAACCACCTCACCACGTCTAGACAGCTGAAGGGAGACGCAATATCAGAAGGACAAATGGTAGGCAATCTAAACAGTTGGGCAATTTAGCTGATTAATGGCCGCCGGCCGCCTGCAGCCAATGGCTTATATTAATCAGTCTCTTATAATCGGGTCAAGTCACGTCCAAAGTTGCTTCAGATACCCACGGAAATCCATGACCACGGTAATGACAATAAACGTTTATCCACAGCTGGCTAGAAAAAAAATAAATACATTACGAATTACCGGTTGGTAATTACCCCAGGGGGTCATTAACCTAAGTTAAGAGTCATTACCCCTTAATGATGTCACAGGGTCTGTCTGCTTCCACCGAGTGGTGTCAGGTCTATCTTACGTCACCTTCGTGTATACGGGTTTATCATCCATGCTCGTCATTCATTCATGTTTATTTATCACTTCGTCTTATATGTATCTGTTGATTTCTCTATCTTGTTCTGTATCACTCCTGTACCACCATCTTCCTATGTATTTCTTTTTTGATCACTTTATCTCGTCGTCTATCCGTTCATCAATCACTTCATCTCGTTATATATATCTTTATCAATCACTTCATCTTGTTATCTATCTCGTTGTTCATTATTTCACCTTTATATATATATATATATATATATATATATATATATATATATATATATATATATATAGAGAGAGAGAGAGAGAGAGAGAGAGAGAGAGAGAGAGAGAGAGAGAGAGGAGAAAGAATACTTCCTACGTATTCCCTGCGTATCGTAGATGGCGACTAAAAGGGGAGGGAGCGGGTGGCTGGAAATCCTCCCCTCTCGTTTTTTTTTTTTTTATTTTTCAAAAGAAGGAACAGAGAAGGGCGCTAGGTGAGGATATTCCCTCAAAGGCCCAGTCCTCTGTTCTTAACGCTACCTCTCTAACGCAGGAAATGGCGAAAAGTATGGAAAAAAAGTATATGATTAATTATTAATTACTCTCGAACAAATTCTATGAAATAATGCTAGCGTTACCCCAGGGTAAGACAGATCTGTGGAAATAAAAAGAGCGTTGTTGAGAGAGCAGAAGAGGGTGTTTTGAAATGGTTTGGGCACATGGAGAGAATGAGTGAGGAAAGATTGACCAAGAGGATATATGTGTCGGAGGTGGAGGGAACGAGGAGAAGTGGGAGACCAAATTGGAGGTGGAAAGAAGGAGTGAAAAAGATTTTGAGTGATCGGGGCCTGAACATGCACGAGGGTGAAAGGCGGGCAAGGAATAGAGTGAATTGGATCGATGTGGTATACCGGGGTCGACGTGCTGTCAATGGATTGAATCAGGGCATGTGAAGCGTCTGGGGTGGGCCATGGAAAGTTCTGTGGGACGTGGATGTGGAGAGGGAGCTGTGGTTTCGGGCATTATTACATGACAGCTAGAGAATGAGTGTGAACGAATGGGGCCTTTGTTGTCTTTTCCTAGCGCTACCTCGCACACATGAGGGGGGAGGGGTATGTTATTCCATGTGTGGCGAGGTGGCGATGGGAATAAATAAAGGCAGACAGTATGAATTATGTACATGTGTATATATGCATATGTCTGTGTGTGTATGTATATATATGTGTACATCGAGATGTATAGGTATGTATATTTGCGTGTGTGGACGTGTATGTATATACATGTGTATGGGGGTGGGTTAGGCCATTTTCTTTCGTCTGTTTCCTTGCGCTACCTCGCAAACGCGCGGAGACAGCGATAAAGCAAAAAAATATATATATATATATATATATATATATATATATATATATATATATATATATATATATATATATATATATAACCACACAGATGATGGCTAAAGTTGACAGAAGGGTCCTTCCTCCTTTACTATCGAAAAACGAAGTTCTCTTTGTTATCAATCTGGCTGAGTAATAATGATCAAATTAGACATCTTTATTTTTCTCACACAACAACAGTCCTGGGTTAATCCACGAAGCGCCTTGAGTGATGGGCATTTTCGTTCCGCTGTTCCTCCCGCTCATCTTCGCTCCAGCATTTGCATTATGAGAAATTATTTGCATGTGAATCGCCAGGTACAGAGGAGACCCCGAAGATCTAAGGCCTCTCTTGGAGGCCTAGAGACTTGTAGGAGGCCCTTGTAAGAGGCTCTCGCCTTCTGCGCCTTCTGCGTGTACCCTCCGCCACGCCCGTGATGACCAACAGATTAGCAAACTCCTCTGGTCTGACCCCCGAGCGCCAGGTTGGCTGTGAACGGCGGGCGTGTAGTCCAGGGAGCGAACCCGGGTTCCTGCAACGATCATGTCGGATACATTTGTACTTTACCAACTGAACCTCGAAATCAACGTCAGTCCTTGCGCTACCCCGCTGCACGCGGGAGACAGCGACAAAGTATAATGAAATACAAATAATTATATATATGAAACCAACGTATATATATACATATGTAAATTCCAATGTTTGTGTGTACTTCAACGTCCCCAGCGAGGCCAGGTGTAGTGGGGTTAGGCTGTCAATATCCGGGTTACGCAGGCGAATAGCACCCGGGTTGTGTGTAGGCTGAACCCCCCCCCCCCCCCTCCTCCCTCCTCCCCTCACCTTCCCTTCATATGCAAATTGTGTGGGCGCTGTACATTACTCGGCCAGCCTCTCGCTGGTCGATACCTGGTGCCAACCGTGGTCTGAGGGGCGCCTGGGGTCTCCAACCTGTCTGTTGGAACGGCGAAGTTTTCAACGTAGAACATCGCGATGGAAGTTTGGTTTTCCACTCGCTACCTGACGTCCGTGCATGTTGCCTGATGTGCATGAATGCTGCTTGACGTCCATGAATGTTGCCTGACGTCCATGAATGTTGCCTGATGTCCATGAATGCTGCCTGACGTCCATGAATGTTGCCCGATGTGCATGAATGTTGCCTGACGTCCGCTGGTCACATGATGACTGTCAACACTCTCCATTGGATGTAGAAATCATATTTACAAGACCACTTCGCGTTTGAGCAGATGATAAGTGCGAGTTTGTACCCACGAATTCTTCTTCCCATCTTTTATGATACTTTACATTTGGATCATAAAGAAGATGGGAAATTCATCAATGGCTACTGGATAGAACCAAGAGGTACATTGACCTAATTTATGGTATCTTCGCCTTATCATCTGTGGATCCTATTCTTCTGATATCATATGTGGATCCTATTCTTCTGATATCATATGTGGATCCTATTCTTCTGATATCATATGTGGATCCTATTCTTCTGATATCATATGTGGATCCTATTCTTCTGATATCCAATCTCTATATTCTTTCATGTAATATGACTTTGTGTTTTCACCTGTCTTCAACATTTACAAGCATCGTAAGTCGTGGTAAAATGCTCAACTTCTCCATGTACTTTACGTCCAGTGTTCGTTTTACCTGGGCTTTACCGTCATCAACCTATGTCTTGGAGTCCCCGCTGAGCGGGTGGCGACACCAACACCTTACACCAGCCATACACCCTACACCAACCATACACCCTGCACCAGCCATACACCCTGCACCAGCCATAAACCCTGCACCAGCCATACACCTTACACCAGCCACACACCTTGTACCAGCCATACACCCTGCACCAGCCACACACCCTACACCAGCCATACACCCTGCACCAGCCATACACCCTACACCAGCCATACACCCTGCACCAGTCACCCTACACCAGCCATACACCCTGCACCAGCCATACACCCTACACCAGCCATACACCCTACACCAGCCATACACCCTACACCAGCCATACACCCTACACCAGCCACACACCCTGTACCAGCCATACACCTTACACCAGCCACACACCCTGTACCAGCCATACACCCTGCACCAGCCATACACCCTGCACCAGCCATACAAAACCAATCGTGTTTATGGCACCCAGAGTCTGAGGGGCTGGTAATAAAGGCCTTATACGTCTATGGTAGAGGGGGTGTTCTGCTGAGGTGCTCCACTGAGAGGAGAGGGACGAGAGGAGGAGGGGTGGGCGATGGAGGACGCGAGGGCTGGCATGGAGAAGGGAGGTGGATAAGGACGGTAGGTAAACTTAAGGATAGGAAGCGGATGGTGGGAAGCGAGGGCAGGGAGTGGAGATAGGAGTGAGTGAGAGAGGTAAGAGTAATGATGGGTTAGCGAGTATTGGACAGACGGAATGAATGGCAGCATTGAAAGATACATCATTTCAGGTCCTGTTTCAATAAGTAAGTTACGAATGATACAAACATCAAGGACGAATGACTGCTTTAAATGATACAAAAATAACGAATGATTGCTTTAAATTATACAAATCGTCCTCTGCACGGAGCTACGGATGATGGGAAATCCTTCAAAAGACTGCAGATGGGATGGTGAGGTTAGTGGTGAGGAGTGGAGGCGATAGTGTCATGGACTATGAACACCTGGAGACTGTTTATGGATGATTGGAAATAAGAAACGCTCGTGTGTCCGCTAACTGCAGACAGGCAGTTGTTGTTCCAATGTATATGAAACAATTCGGGGTAAAAGTGATTGTACGAGTGTAAAAATATTACACCTTTTTTTTTTTTTTTTAGCATAACTGGCAATGTGTATGTTAGGGGCGTGCCTGATCGTGTTAAATAAGATTAGTGAAATACCTTGCTGGTGAGGTACGAGGGGTTTGGTTCATGAAGGCAAGAATGTGTAAACACAACATATCTCATCATCCATACATAATAATGCAGCGGAATCCAGTTGTAGAAGCTGTATGTAATATGTATCAATACAGAAAAGGCGTAGAGAATAGAAAAGTGCTCTGGAGAGTGTACAATGCGTATGGTGCGCACAGATAAAACTAATACACGTCGTTCAACGAAGTTTTTTTCGGAGTTGCAGTGGAGCATATCAGGAAACGGTGGTAGGAGTGAGCAGTTGGCCATAAATGCGGGAGTGAGTCAAGGGTGTGGTGATGTCACCATACTCATTAAGAGGTTTTTTTTTTTTACGGTTGGGGCTTCGTGCGAGATGAGAGGGAGGCGGGGTGATTGTGGTGTAATTATTCAACAGTGAGGCGAGGGGAGGGAGGAGGAGGGAGCAGAAAGGAAGTTCCTGTATGCAGATGATGCTGTGTGGGTGGAACTGCATCAGAGGAAGAGCTGGAAAGACTAGTGGACCGTTCCAACGACGTGTTGAGGAGGAGGAGAAAGACGGATATGAATACAAGCATTATGGCCAGTGCAGGATGGGAGGCTGTGTCCATCCTGCACTCTGGGGCAGGACACTACACGTCACTACAGGATGGGAGACTGTGTCCATCCTGCACTCTGGGGCAGGACACTATACGTCACTACAGGATGGGAGACTGTGTCCATCCTGCAGTCTGGGGCAGGACACTATACGTCACTACAGGATGGGAGACTGTGTCCAACCTGCACTCTGGGGCAGGACACTACACGTCACTACAGGATGGGAGACTGTGTCCATCCTGCACTCTGGGGCAGGACACTATACGTCACTACAGGATGGGAGACTGTGTCCATCCTGCACTCTGGGGCAGGACACTATACGTCACTACAGGATGGGAGACTGTGTCCATCCTGCACTCTGGGGCAGGACACTATACGTCACTACAGGATGGGAGACTGTGTCCATCCTGCACTCTGGGGCAGGACACTATACGTCACTACAGGATGGGAGACTGTGTCCATCCTGCACTCTGGGGCAGGACACTATACGTCACTACAGGATGGGAGACTGTGTCCATCCTGCACTCTGGGGCAGGACACTATACGTCACTACAGGATGGGAGACTGTGTCCATCCTGCACTCTGGGGCAGGACACTATACGTCACTACAGGATGGGAGACTGTGTCCATCCTGCACTCTGGGGCAGGACACTATACGTCACTACAGGATGGGAGACTGTGTCCATCCTGCACTCTGGGGCAGGACACTATACGTCACTACAGGATGGGAGACTGTGTCCATCCTGCACTCTGGGGCAGGACACTATACGTCACTACAGGATGGGAGACTGTGTCCATCCTGCACTCTGGGGCAGGACACTATACGTCACTACAGGATGGGAGACTGTGTCCATCCTGCACTCTGGGGCAGGACACTATACGTCACTACAGGATGGGAGACTGTGTCCATCCTGCACTCTGGGGCAGGACACTATACGTCACTACAGGATGGGAGACTGTGTCCATCCTGCACTCTGGGGCAGGACACTATACGTCACTACAGGATGGGAGGCTGTGTCCATCCTGCACTCTGGGGCAGGACACTATACGTCACTACAGGATGGGAGACTGTGTCCATCCTGCACTCTGGGGCAGGACACTATACGTCACTACAGGATGGGAGACTGTGTCCATCCTGCACTCTGGGGCAGGACACTATACGTCACTACAGGATGGGAGACTGTGTCCATCCTGCACTCTGGGGCAGGACACTATACGTCACTACAGGATGGGAGACTGTGTCCATCCTGCACTCTGGGGCAGGACACTATACGTCACTACAGGATGGGAGACTGTGTCCATCCTGCACTCTGGGGCAGGACACTATACGTCACTACAGGATGGGAGACTGTGTCCATCCTGCACTCTGGGGCAGGACACTATACGTCACTACAGGATGGGAGACTGTGTCCATCCTGCACTCTGGGGCAGGACACTATACGTCACTACAGGATGGGAGACTGTGTCCATCCTGCACTCTGGGGCAGGACACTATACGTCACTACAGGATGGGAGACTGTGTCCATCCTGCACTCTGGGGCAGGACACTATACGTCACTACAGGATGGGAGACTGTGTCCATCCTGCACTCTGGGGCAGGACACTATACGTCACTACAGGATGGGAGACTGTGTCCATCCTGCACTCTGGGGCAGGACACTATACGTCACTACAGGATGGGAGACTGTGTCCATCCTGCACTCTGGGGCAGGACACTATACGTCACTACAGGATGGGAGACTGTGTCCATCCTGCACTCTGGGGCAGGACACTATACGTCACTACAGGATGGGAGACTGTGTCCATCCTGCACTCTGGGGCAGGACACTATACGTCACTACAGGATGGGAGACTGTGTCCATCCTGCACTCTGGGGCAGGACACTATACGTCACTACAGGATGGGAGACTGTGTCCATCCTGCACTCTGGGGCAGGACACTATACGTCACTACAGGATGGGAGACTGTGTCCATCCTGCACTCTGGGGCAGGACACTATACGTCACTACAGGATGGGAGACTGTGTCCATCCTGCACTCTGGGGCAGGACACTATACGTCACTACAGGATGGGAGACTGTGTCCATCCTGCACTCTGGGGCAGGACACTATACGTCACTACAGGATGGGAGACTGTGTCCATCCTGCACTCTGGGGCAGGACACTATACGTCACTACAGGATGGGAGACTGTGTCCATCCTGCACTCTGGGGCAGGACACTATACGTCACTACAGGATGGGAGACTGTGTCCATCCTGCACTCTGGGGCAGGACACTATACGTCACTACAGGATGGGAGACTGTGTCCATCCTGCACTCTGGGGCAGGACACTATACGTCACTACAGGATGGGAGACTGTGTCCATCCTGCACTCTGGGGCAGGACACTATACGTCACTACAGGATGGGAGACTGTGTCCATCCTGCACTCTGGGGCAGGACACTATACGTCACTACAGGATGGGAGACTGTGTCCATCCTGCACTCTGGGGCAGGACACTATACGTCACTACAGGATGGGAGACTGTGTCCATCCTGCACTCTGGGGCAGGACACTATACGTCACTACAGGATGGGAGACTGTGTCCATCCTGCACTCTGGGGCAGGACACTATACGTCACTACAGGATGGGAGACTGTGTCCATCCTGCACTCTGGGGCAGGACACTATACGTCACTACAGGATGGGAGACTGTGTCCATCCTGCACTCTGGGGCAGGACACTATACGTCACTACAGGATGGGAGACTGTGTCCATCCTGCACTCTGGGGCAGGACACTATACGTCACTACAGGATGGGAGACTGTGTCCATCCTGCACTCTGGGGCAGGACACTATACGTCACTACAGGATGGGAGACTGTGTCCATCCTGCACTCTGGGGCAGGACACTATACGTCACTACAGGATGGGAGACTGTGTCCATCCTGCACTCTGGGGCAGGACACTATACGTCACTACAGGATGGGAGACTGTGTCCATCCTGCACTCTGGGGCAGGACACTATACGTCACTACAGGATGGGAGACTGTGTCCATCCTGCACTCTGGGGCAGGACACTATACGTCACTACAGGATGGGAGACTGTGTCCATCCTGCACTCTGGGGCAGGACACTATACGTCACTACAGGATGGGAGACTGTGTCCATCCTGCACTCTGGGGCAGGACACTATACGTCACTACAGGATGGGAGACTGTGTCCATCCTGCACTCTGGGGCAGGACACTATACGTCACTACAGGATGGGAGACTGTGTCCATCCTGCACTCTGGGGCAGGACACTATACGTCACTACAGGATGGGAGACTGTGTCCATCCTGCACTCTGGGGCAGGACACTATACGTCACTACAGGATGGGAGACTGTGTCCATCCTGCACTCTGGGGCAGGACACTATACGTCACTACAGGATGGGAGACTGTGTCCATCCTGCACTCTGGGGCAGGACACTATACGTCACTACAGGATGGGAGACTGTGTCCATCCTGCACTCTGGGGCAGGACACTATACGTCACTACAGGATGGGAGACTGTGTCCATCCTGCACTCTGGGGCAGGACACTATACGTCACTACAGGATGGGAGACTGTGTCCATCCTGCACTCTGGGGCAGGACACTATACGTCACTACAGGATGGGAGACTGTGTCCATCCTGCACTCTGGGGCAGGACACTATACGTCACTACAGGATGGGAGACTGTGTCCATCCTGCACTCTGGGGCAGGACACTATACGTCACTACAGGATGGGAGACTGTGTCCATCCTGCACTCTGGGGCAGGACACTATACGTCACTACAGGATGGGAGACTGTGTCCATCCTGCACTCTGGGGCAGGACACTATACGTCACTACAGGATGGGAGACTGTGTCCATCCTGCACTCTGGGGCAGGACACTATACGTCACTACAGGATGGGAGACTGTGTCCATCCTGCACTCTGGGGCAGGACACTATACGTCACTACAGGATGGGAGACTGTGTCCATCCTGCACTCTGGGGCAGGACACTATACGTCACTACAGGATGGGAGACTGTGTCCATCCTGCACTCTGGGGCAGGACACTATACGTCACTACAGGATGGGAGACTGTGTCCATCCTGCACTCTGGGGCAGGACACTATACGTCACTACAGGATGGGAGACTGTGTCCATCCTGCACTCTGGGGCAGGACACTATACGTCACTACAGGATGGGAGACTGTGTCCATCCTGCACTCTGGGGCAGGACACTATACGTCACTACAGGATGGGAGACTGTGTCCATCCTGCACTCTGGGGCAGGACACTATACGTCACTACAGGATGGGAGACTGTGTCCATCCTGCACTCTGGGGCAGGACACTATACGTCACTACAGGATGGGAGACTGTGTCCATCCTGCACTCTGGGGCAGGACACTATACGTCACTACAGGATGGGAGACTGTGTCCATCCTGCACTCTGGGGCAGGACACTATACGTCACTACAGGATGGGAGACTGTGTCCATCCTGCACTCTGGGGCAGGACACTATACGTCACTACAGGATGGGAGGCTGTGTCCATCCTGCACTCTGGGGCAGGACACTATACGTCACTACAGGATGGGAGACTGTGTCCATTTGTGCCGAAAAGGATTGTCTTCTTTCTCACTACCAACTCTTCTGTTTTTCTTTTCTGATCTCCGTATAAGATTATGAATTTGCTGTCAGCCTCCTCTGCGTCCTTCCCACTGGTTTGTTTTCCTTTGGCTGAAAGAAACTACGGCTGTTACGAGACTTTGATTTAACCCCTTAGTTCAGAGAGAGCGTGTCCGGAGCCGAGCCAGAAACTGTTGAATTTCTCTCTTATTGTTATGCATCTCGTGGAAGTTTTAGAGTGCATATGTAGTCAGCCTATATATGTACTAGGTCAACTCACTCTGACTCTAAAAAACGGATCCGGCCGCGCAAGCTGCCTTGTGACGTCACGCGGCCCTAAACCTTCGGTTGCAAGGAAACTGTGAGGGAAGGTATGGATATAGTGAGGAGAGGTGTGGATACTGTGAGGGAGGGTATGGATACTGTGAGGGAGGGTATGGATACTGTGAGGGGAGGTGTGGATACAGTGAGAGAAGGTATGGATACTGTGAGGGAAGGTATGGATACTGTAAGGGAAGGTATGGATACTGTGAGGGGAGGTACGGATACAGTGAGAGAAGGTATGGATACTGTGAGGGAAGGTATGGATACTGTGAGGGAAGGTATGGATACAGTGAGGGAAGGTATGGATATAGTGAGGAGAGGTGTGGATACTGTGAGGGAAGGTATGGATACTGTGAGGGAAGGTATGGATACTGTGAGGAGAGGTATGGATACTGTGAGGAGAGGTATGGATACTGTGAGGGAAGGTATGGATACTGTGAGGAGAGGTATGGATACAGTGAGGAGAGGTGTGGATACTGTGAGGGAAGGTATGGATACTGTGAGGGAAGGTATGGATACTGTGAGGGGAGGTACGGATACAGTGAGAGAAGGTATGGATACTGTGAGGGAAGGTATGGATACTGTGAGGGGAGGTACGGATACAGTGAGAGAAGGTATGGATACTGTGAGGGAAGGTATGGATACTGTAAGGGAAGGTATGGATACTGTGAGGAGAGGTATGGATACTCTGAGGGAAGGTATGGATACTGTGAGGGAAGGTATGGATATAGTGAGGAGAGGTGTGGATACTGTGAGGGAAGGCATGGATACTGTGAGGAGAGGTATGGATACTGTGAGGAGAGGTATGGATACAGTGAGAGAGGGTATGGATACTGTGAGGAGAGGTATGGATACTGTGAGGAGAGGTATGGATACTGTGAGGGAAGGTATGGATACTGTGATGAGAGGTATGGATACTATGACGGAAGGTAGAGAAAGTGTGAGCAAAGTGTAGATGAATCTACGTTTTCGTTAACCCTGTACCTGCACGTTTTCTTTTATATGGGGCCAATGACGTAGCATACAGGCTCCACCCAAATGCGCATGGGTCGACTTGGTATGCACAGGCTTAGGAAGTTTGTTAGGGTCACCCTTCGGGTGTCGCACAGTGAGGTCTAGTGAGGTATTTAAGCGTCCGTGTATGTCTGTGTTTATGCTACGCTATCATCAGGAGAGCACAATGTAATGACCGCACAATGTACTAAAGATGATCCTCTGATGATGATACTACGTACTAAGTCTACAGGATCTGAGTTAACCCTACGTAAATTATTTGTGCCCGTGTGGTTCATTCTGTTATCAGCTGGGCAAGGACGACATACCTCGACTCCCACAGCCGAAAGGGTTTCCATTTTCCAGACGCATTCGCTTGTGTTGCTCCGGTAGCTTCTGCTACACAGTGACGACTATTACGTAAATCCACCTTACGTTCGTTGGGCTGAAATCTCCCGAGATGGATTACAACTGGGATTGGGATTTCACGATTTCTTTATAATCTTAAATTCCTCCGGGTTTCTTGGTGGATGAATTACAACTGGAATCGAGATTCCACGATTATCTTAATCTTAAATTCTACTGCTTTCATATCTTTGCTTACAGATGAATGCAGTGATAAGAATTCTATCTTATCAATCTTTCATTCCAGGTGGACTAATATAACTAACAAATTATCTGAAAAGATAGATGAATACTTCAGCTATCATGAGAGAGTTTACAATCAGTCTCTAGCTGTCATGTATAATGCACCGAAACCACAGCTCCCTTTCCACATCCAGGCCCCACAGACCTTTCCATGGTTTACACCAGAGGCTTCACATGCCCTGGTTCAATCCATTGACAGCACGTCGACCCCCGGTATACCACATCGTTCCAATTCACTCTATTCCTTGCACGCCTTTCACCCTCGTGCTTGTTCAGGCCCCGATCACTCAAAATCTTTTTCACTCCATCTTTCCATCTCCAATTTGGTCTCCCTCTCGTTCCCTCCTCCTCTGACACATATTCCCAACGTAACCATACCCACTCAGTCAGACCTGTGCTATCTATAGTCTGGTGTACACATCTCACACTTACACTAAGGTCAGAGTACCTTTTGTCTCATGAACCACCTCATCGAAAGGAAAAATGGGTTTCTGGGTGTAATATGTTACCAATACGTTCTAAGTTTTATAAAAGACATTCAAATAATACAGACAACGTGCAAAGGGACACACCATACTTGGATTACCATCACCTTCATACAAGCCGGAGGAACTATTATATTGAAGACATGAGGTATCATTCTGGCCTGATATACACTTGGGTCAGGTACACACTACTGATGAACAAGATGGCCTAAGAACCTTACCTGGAGACAAGGACCATAACATATACAAGAGTGAGTGAGTGAGTGTGTGTATGGCTTTAGAATTATCTTAAGCGAGTGAAAGTGTTCAGTCGTCATTTTTTTTTTCCAATGTTGGTCTACCACTTGAGCTGACAGTCGTAATGACCTTGGAAGTCGATAGGCCTACGCCCCCCTCTAAAAAGAAAAAGAAAAAAAACCAGCCGACCTTACATGAAGCAAAGGCCGTACGATAAGGTAGATTGTGTAATGGTCTTAGAATCATCTGAAACACAATGGAAAAGGTGCTCAATCCTTTTCTTATTTTTTTCTTTCGTTTGGTGGTTATAACTTGACGTTGACGGCCCTAACGACCCTTAGCAGTCGATAGGCCTATGGCCCATATAACCAGCGGACCATCTTGGAAACTACGTCTCCCTGTATTTGCCTCGGCCGCAACGTGTTTCTAAGGCTACAAAAATAACAGTTACGGACAGGACGAAAAAACGAGCAAAAACAGGAAACAGGGTAGACAAATTGTAGACCTGACGTCATAAATTGACTTAATTGACAGTAATTGCTTGAGTGACGTCACATGGAGGGGGGGGAGAGGGCTCCGTAGGGACACTGCGAATGATGTCAGGACTTGTGCTGGCAGTGTAGTGGAGCTGACTGTGTGGTCACGGCTGCGATGCAAGTGATAAGAGACAGTCATAGACAACATGGAAGACAAATCAAAGGCAGATTCATATAGTCTTAGGTGACAGACAGAAGCAATCTACACCTTTTCTTCCCTTTCCTCTGTTTCTCCGCCTCATCTTTCCCCATTCTTCCTCCTCCTCCTCCTCCTTCCTTCCTTAGGGTCAAAACACGACGGCGAGAGCCACACGAGACCCTCGTAAGGAATCATCGTCTACGGGAGTTGGGGGAACGCGAGGGGTCGGGCTCGATATTCTGGTGTTGGGGTTAATGCATTCTAGTGACACAGTGTCCTGTGAGTGGTGCTGCCTCATGGTGTGAGGGAGACTGTGAGGCGGTGTGGGAGACTGTGAGGGTGAGGGAGACTATGAGGGAGAGGGAGACTGTGAGGGAAAGGGAGACTGTGAGGTGGTGAAGGAGTTTGAGCAAGACCGTGAGACAGTGAGGGAGCGTGAGAGGCAATAAGGCTAGGAAACGTAACTTAGTTTGAGACTTAATGAGGAGGGATCACCGTCTTGGATTATGAGGGAGAGAGAGAACACATCATCGTTATGAGAAACACCATCGTACTTACACGTTAAAGTCCTCTCTTACTTTTCTAGACGTACTTAAATGATCGACTACAGCCATAGAAGGGGCATGATTCTTGCCACAGTTCGTTCGTTCAGCCATCAACTAAATCTACAGTTGTGGAAAATGTTTAGTTTTTCAATGAATACTGTTATTTTTTTTTTCCAGTCGGTGGAGCTTAACTAAATTATCTGATAAATCATCATAATCGCATAAATGTCTCTCTCTTATTTGATTAATCTTTCAAAAAACACAGAATTTTTCTGCCATTTTTATGGTGATGCATATTTACATTTCGAATTCTGGTTATAGGGGACCCATGGATCTTGTTTCTCTGGTATTACGAGATGGAAAATGGTAGATGTGTGGATGGATCATGGTAGGGAACCAAAGAATCACCTTTCGTGTATATATATATATATATATATATATATATATATATATATATATATATATATATATATATATATATATATACACACAAAGCAGAAGAGACCTATTCAGCGCGTCTCTATATATATACCTATGTATATCTATCAACATCTACAATCAACAGTGAAAATGAGATTTCATTTGATACCGTCACACGTCTCCTAGTACCATTAGGCGACCGAAAGAAACAATGACTTCGCGCGGGAGGTGGCCACCCGAGGGTGTGTGGCCCCCACGTCCTCTGTACACGAACTGAGAGGGTCCTGGCGTCACCAGGCAAGCCCCCTCCCTCACTCACTCCTCATGCCTGGCGGCCACCGAAAGAGGCGACGGTAATCCCGGGTTCATTAAGGCCTCAGAAAGGCTCCCTACATCCACCCGCTCGTACAACCCCTTTGGATAGGACTGAATCGCGTATCCGCGACGTTTATGATCTTGTCCACGATTCCCTCGCAGGGCAACTGGTGCTGACACCTACACACCTTATCTCTAACCCCTTGCATTGCCATTCTCTATAGGTGGTGAGATGTGCGAGTGCAGCAAATGTGATCTGAACCATTCTCGTCCACCAAACGGAGTTTGATCAAGATGAAGAGGTCGCGTTAGTTCACGTCACTGCAGAGCCTGACCGGAAAGGTGTTAGAGGTCGTTGTGAAGACCCTGTGATAATTTCTTCAGGTGAGCGTGATACAAGAAGCCTCCAGCACCGAAGTACCGAGTGATGAATTTCTACCTTCCAGCCTCACAGCATGGAGAGGACCCACCTGAAGAAGATGTGGCTGCCAATAAGGAGCGTCCTTGGCCTCACCCAGCAGCGTAAACCGCTCCCATAGGTAATCCCACACTCATTTAACATTCCTTCCTGTACGCACAACAGTGTCATACAACATCACCCCTTCACTATCCGCCTCTCTCTCTATGCTAGCCTTATAGGGTAAAGCTATTCATCTCATATGTCCATAAGCCCCCATATTCACGCCTCCAGTCATCCCAAGATCTCGGGGACACGAGAGAACCCATGGCCATAAACATGTAAGGGGGGCCTCCGACGCGTCATATTAGCCACTATCTTAGGACCGGAGTCTGGCTGGAGTCCCCAATCCTACGTCAGGCTAGAAAAAGAGAAACGACTAATTTTTTTGCACAGGTCAACCCAAGCGACGTCTTATCTCTATCTCTTTCTCCGCTGTGTGTCTGCACGTCATCTTACTCAGAGGATTAAACCAAGGGTATTGACGGGTCGAGGCACACGAGGTATATTGGACTGGCTGGGTTATGTGTGGGGTGAGATTGTATACATATATATCCTCAGGAAGGGTCAGAAGTTACGTAGCTTCGTGTCACACACACACACCGACTGGTACACGCTCACCAGGGCCAGCCCTGGCTACAACGAGTCTTCCACAGGTCAAGGGTCTTTTGACATTGAAGGTCCCTGAATGGTCGAGACTGTTGTTACCCATGGAGCTGAACAAATAATTCAGTACTTACTATCTGACGATGTAATGTACCAGAGATCTCGCAAATTTTCTTTCTATGTCCCTGTCTTTTCACGTGATATGTTATCCATACACTGGGTTTTCAATATATATATATATATATATATATATATATATATATATATATATATATATATATATATATATATATATATATATATATATATATATATTCCTTCACATTCTTCAAGGCTCCCAGAATTTTCGCCCCCTCCCCCACCCTATGATCCACTTCCGCTTCCATGGTTCCATCCGCTGCCAGATCCACTCCCAGATATCTAAAACACTTCACTTCCTCCAGTTTTTCTCCATTCAAACTCACCTCCCAGTTGACTTGACCCTCAACCCTACTGTACCTAATAACCTTGCTCTTATTCACATTTACTCTTAACTTTCTTCTTTCACACACTTTACCAAACTCAGTCACCAGCTTCTGCAGTTTCTCACATGAATCAGCCACCAGCGCTGTATCATCAGCGAACAACAACTGACTCACTTCCCAAGCTCTCTCATCCCCAACAGACTTCATACTTGCCCCTCTTTCCAAAACTCTTGCATTTACCTCCCTAACAACCCCATCCATAAACAAATTAAACAACCATGGAGACATCACACACCCCTGCCGCAAACCTACATTCACTGAGAACCAATCAGTGAAGAATGTGTGGAAGTCGAGAACATTATCTCGGAAAGCAAAAATGGGTATGTTTGAAGGAATAGTGGTTCCAACAATGTTGTATGGTTGCGAGGCGTGGGCTATGGATAGAGTTGTGCGCAGGAGGATGGATGTGATGGAAATGAGATGTTTGAGGACAATGTGTGGTGTGAGGTGGTTTGATCGAGTAAGTAACGTAAGGGTAAGAGAGATGTGTGGAAATAAAAAGAGTGTGGTTGAGAGAGCAGAAGAGGGTGTTTTGAAATGGTTTGGGCACATGGAGAGAATGAGTGAGGAAAGGTGGAGGGAACGAGGAGAAGAGGGAGACCAAATTGGAGGTGGAAAGATGGAGTGAAAAAGATTTTGTGTGATCGGGGCCTGAACATGCAGGAGGGTGAAAGGAGGGCAAGGAATAGAGTGAATTGGAGCGATGTGGTATACCGGGGTTGACGTGCTGTCAGTGGATTGAATCAGGGCATGTGAAGCGTCTGGGGTAAACCATGGAAAGCTGTGTAGGTATGTATAGTTGCGTGTGTGGACATAAGTATATACATGTGTATGGGGGGGGGGGGGTTGGGCCATTTCTTTCGTCTGTTTCCTTGCGCTACCTCGCAAACGCGGGAGACAGCGGAAAAAAAAAAAAAAAATATTCCTATGAGTCCACCGGGAAAATGAAAAACGATAAGTTCCCAAGTGCACTTTCGTGTAATAATCACATCATCAGGGGAGACACAAGAGAGAAATATATGAGTCAGTTGACATACATCGAAGAGACGAAGCTAAGACGCCATTTGGTAAACATGTGATTGTCCATATATATATTGTAACAAGATCTGAACTAAATCATATGAGACCATTATTTTTTCAAGTCACGAGAGCCCTAACGTACCACTGAGTGGGTATGGCAGTAGTGCACACCCGGTAAGTTATCACAGTGGGCGGGGGCAACCTGACGCGCGCTGCCACTGTAGTACCGCTTGGGATCACCAGCAGGACTGTATATGGGGTGGCCGTCATGGCCTCTCGCTTGTTAGCGATGGGGCTGCGTGTTTACCCACTACCTGACGCTACAGGCCCTGTCGTCTCCAATCAGCGTACGCTAATTTGGCCATAGTACTGGCGCGTCTGGGGAAGCGAATGGCTGGGAAAAAAAAAAAATAACGAATCTCCATAACTATAAATCCTTTGGTGCCTTTATATCAAACAAGCCTGAGCTTAAATCCCAAACAACCTCGCATGAAACGCTAAAATATTCTTTTCGTAACCCGATGATAAGGGCTAACTTTCCTCATCGCCCAGCCTAAAATGGGTAGCCATTTGTGAAGTGGGGAAGAGAGAGAGAGTGAAAACACCCTCTGGCCATACGGGTGGTATGGCTGGGCATAAAGAGTAAGCGGAGAAGCCCCTAAGAGGTGGGCCACTGGTGAACATCATCGTGGCCAGAAGATCTGGAGTGCTGAAGGCGGTGATGATCGATAGCGCCTGCAGGATTGGGGAAGGGGAGGAGTGACGCGGATACAGGCCAGTTCAAGATACGGACGGAATGGAATGAATGATGACCAAAGGTGGTTATAATGGATGTATTCTCAGCTACCTCAATAGAAGACGAAATAGACTTCTATAAGTGAATAGCAAACATGGGAGACAGTGTTTCATTTTCCATAGGGTCAGGGCTCTGACAACACACAACGAATCCTGTGAAATATTCCTCAGACGTATATCAATAACTCATGATAATAAGTAACCATCTATAAAAGGTTTGAGGTGTTACCGGACTCCACCTGCGGGTGGTTATCCCGCGAGTGAAAGCTCAACTTTGGCGAGGCTGTATCAATGGGAGTACAGCTTCATCAAAGAACATAACATTCCAAAGGAGTCTACATTTCCCTGCCAATGGAAGTTGCGCAGTCTTGGGCCATATATATATATATATATATATATATATATATATATATATATATATATATATATATATATATATATACCCTTTATGTTAAAGTCTCCAGTCTCGAATACAGATCCTAACAAGGGCCAGCTTTGAATTACAAGTCATTTATCTCTAACGTGCATGTACAATATGTTGGTATCATTGGACGAAACAAATAAATTGAAGGGAATTTCAGCCAGCAATTGGGTGCAAGTGGCTGGCTGTCGCAAGGTAACGGATCAGAGTGGGCGATGGGAGGTGATAAGGGTGATAATGGTGTTGAGAGCACCGGAGTACACCGCACATTCACCAGTACACACAAGTGTCGGGGGCAAGATCATGAGAAGTATGAGTAGCAGCGAAGGAATCCATGGTGATTATCGTGCATCACGCAGTGAGGGAAGCCAAAGTGTTTAACGACATCGTACTCGAGAGTGTTAAGTTGACGTGCGTTAAGGGTTTATTTGTCGTGCTTAAAATGCTAATGGATCATACCCAAGGGGTCGTTTGATGATAATACCCGTCGGATGAAAGTAGCTGAACGTTAGTTCTGAAAGGAGTTGAGTCGTCTTACTCAAAGAGCCGCGATATCCTACTCATGGAGGCCAAAATATCTCTTCACTGTAGCTTCATAATTGTTACGAGCTAAAGGCATTGACGTACTACACTGGAGTAAACATTTCTTGTGTTCGTGGTGCGATAAGGTTTTGAACCTTAGGGTTTAGTGAACCTCGTGGTTATCAGCAAATACTAGATCACACGTACCTCTGTGACCTCTTGCAATACACACACACACACACACATATATATATATATATATATATATATATATATATATATATATATTATCCCTGGGGATAGGGGAGAAAGAATACTTCCCACGTATTCCCTGCGTGTCGTAGAAGGCGACTAAAAGGGAAGGGAGCGGGGGGTTGGAAATCCTCCCCTCTCGGTTTTTTTTTTTAATTTTCCAAAAGAAGGGACAGAGAAGGGGGCCAGGTGAGGATATTCCCTCAAAGGTCCAGTACTCTGTTCTTAACGCTACCTCACTAACGCGGGAAATGGCGAATAGTATGAAAGAAATATATATATATATATATATATATATATATATATATATATATATATATATATATATATATATATATATACATATACTTCACTTTTGTGAGAATGTACTTGCTGTGGCTACAGTTCACGGTAACTGAGGAGCAATGTACACAACATGGCTTACATAAGCACATTCTCCCTGGACACAACAGTCCAGGTAAAACAGCTCCCCGCTCCCCTCCAGCACCCACACGTCGCCCTCACCCTCCCACAGGAATTTACCACCAAACCGCAAGATAAAACTGGATTTTTCTGCGGATTCCGAAGGGTCGTGGAAAAAGAGGAGAGGATAAGGGAAAGTACGTATATATATATATATATATATATATATATATATATATATATATATATATATATATATATATATATATACATCTTCCTTTCACCACACTTGTTTGCCGAAGAAAGAGAGAGAGAGAGAGAGAGAGAGAGAGAGAGAGAGAGAGAGAGAGAGAGAGAGAGAGAGAGAGAGAGGCTCTCACCTCAGGAGCTGTAAATCTATTTTGCGAGTACGGGTATCCGGTCGGTGGAAGTGTGCGGGTGGTTTTGGTCGTGCGACCACAACCATGGGTAAGTCTGGTCGTACCGGGGTACCTCTGTGTGTGTGTGTGTGTGTGTGTGTGTGTGTGTGTGTGTGATCTTGAGAAGAGGGTGTCTACCGGCATCAGAGAAGCTCTGGAAGCGGGATCCAGTTTCCCTTGTGCTCAGACCACCATAAGCACCTCCCACCATCGAAGTGGCTACACCAGACAACCAAACGGACTACCTACCTAGCCCCTTCCACAGTCCCTCTTGGCAGGCGCCCCACCTCCTCCTCCTCCACCTCCTATCTCTAGGCCTAACACCTCCCTCCCGTCATCAGCCCTCGACAACATTGGCCACACGACACATTGTGTCTACGAGGAGGAGGAGGAGCCCGTCGAGGGAAAGCGACGGGCAATACAATGGAGGAAATTATTGCCAGCCTCTCTTAAAGAAGGAGGTCGCCAGAGGATGGCCCCTTCCCTCGGCCACGGTTCAACAAATGGTGACGGAAGAGGCTAAACACAACAGCGATCGTGGCTTCGTCGGAGCGACGGAACCCTTTGAAGTACGATGATTAGCTCATCTCGGGTACGACAGCTTTACAATCACGTACGATAACTCATCCCCAATCAGCAGCGAGGGAACTTTTGTGTCGCGATTCACCGCTGCAGTACGGGCGAACCACCTCTTTCGGCGAGTCTGATTGCTTCATTTGAAAAGGTTCACCCTTAATTACGATTTCTCCTGTGTGATGTGTGGGTAGAAACCATTTTGTACTGGTGTTTACTGTGTGTGTGTGTGTGTGTGTGAGTGTGTGTGTGTGTGTGTGTACCCCCAGGATCCCTACTAGCATTCTGTAGAATGCCTACGTCTCAATTTCTGGCGTGGAAGATACGTGTTCGAAAACGTAATCCCACACGGCACCCTTCCGGTCTTGGTGTTACCTAAAAATACAACACCTGAGCTGCCGCTTGCGGCCCAGGGCGGTCACAGAGAGACGACCCAAAGCCGGAGACCAGCCCGAGTCGTGAACCCGACTAAACCCAAGAGATAGCGGCACGATCAGTCCAGAGCGCGGGTTTGGAGGAGCACATGGCTGCTATGTGAGGTGACGTATTGATCATAGGGTAGACACTGTCGAGGACAGACAGACAGTAAGGTCGGAGAACGGGAGAGATACGGTAAAGAACGTGCAAAGTTGCAGTCTGGGTTAGAGTTAAGAGCAGTATGTGGAACTGATGGTTCAGAGAACAGCTACCTCCAGTAGCAGGGGAGTGTGGGCTCGGGCAGGATTTCTCAATGGGGTAGACGAAATCTGGTTCAGTTTCATGTCTCAGATACCCACTTTCTATCCATTTCTCTTTCCCGAAGCTTCCTCATAACTTTCCTCTCTCTTTTGATGGGTCTCTAATTCTAACAATTGGCACAACGAACACACTTGGTATTACCGTAACATCTGCTCTATCTTGGAAACCTTACATTAGGGAAACAGTCGCTAAGAAACTGGAAGTCCTGTGTTTGGATGTCGAAATTTCTTTTCTCCCGAATAATTGCTCCGTTTACACAAAGGACTGATCCGTCCTTGTATGGATTACTGCTCTCACATACTGGATTTGCAGCTTTATTAGACAAAGTTGAGTCGAAAGCTGCCTGACGCAATGACTCTCGCGGGCTAACTGCAAAGCCGTGACGCCCCATTTTGCCTTACGCCGTAATGTTGGTTCTTTTTCCCTCTTCTACAGGTATTGCTCTGGTTTGTGCTCCCAAAAGCTGGCTGCTTATGTGTGCCCTCATCATTAGCTAAGCCACGTAATACTTAACAAGCTGCTGTGTCACAGGATTGCTGTGAGGCCCGTGGACTGGTCAAGGGTGGGGCGCATAATACCTGTTCCTTTCCCTACATCTCCAAGCTTTGGAGCTTTCTGTCCTTTCATGTCTTTCCCAGTAACTATGACCTGGCACGTCTTCAAAGACAGGTTTTTCACGGCCTCCAAAATTCTTCATCACTTCCCCCCCCCCCCCCTCTCTCTCTCTCTCTCTCTCTCTCTCTCATTAACCCTTTTCATTTTTCATTTACGGTCCGGCCTTGATGCGGACTCTTGTCTGTGACTGGAGCCTCCCACATGAAAATATAAAGACTCATTTGGAGTGAGGTCTTTGACTAGTCTGTTCTAATGATAGAACCTCGCCAAAGGCGACTTTTCATTTGCAGTGTAACCTCGAGCAGGTGGAATACGGTAACACACATTATGTATATATATATATATATATATATATATATATATATATATATATATATTTTTTTTTTTTTTTTTTTTTTTTCATACTATTCGCTATTTCCCGCGATAGCGAGGTAGCGTTAAGAACAGAGGACTGGGCCTTTGAGGGAATATCCTCACCTGGACCTCTTCTCTGTTCCTTCTTTTAAGACACGCAGGGAATACGTGGGAAGTATTCTTTCTCCCCTATCCCCAGGGATAATATATATATATATATATATATATATATATATATATATATATATATATATATATATATATATATATAGCCTAGCGGTTAGCATTCCTGCTTCTTGCACAGGGGTCCCGGGTTCGATCCTGGATGTTGGAGGTTTGTATATGATATATATATATATATATATATATATATATATATATATATATATATATATATATATATATATATATACATATATATATATTTTTTTTTTTTTCAAACTATTCGCCATTTCCCGCGTTAGCGAGGTAGCGTTAAGAACAGAGGACTGGGCCTTTTTTGGAATATCCTCACCTGGCCCCCTCTGTTCCTTCTTTTGGAAAATTAGAAAGATAGAAAGATAGATACACAATTGGATATACATACAGACAAACAGAGAGATACATAAATAGATAAAAACACACAGAAAGCCAGGCTGAATAAAACAATATAGGTATATATCTATATAAACACACATACAGTTATATACATATACCACAGAGCAACAGTACCGACTGCACGACCCGCACATATCTCTCCTCCAGCCCGAGAGAGAGAGAGAGAGAGAGAGAGAGAGAGAGAGAGAGAGAGAGAGAGAGAGAGAGAGAGAGAGAGAAGAAAAATAAGTAAAAATTTACTGAACGAAAGAGACTACGTGGTTATTGTTAAATATCGGGTAAAAATACTCTGATAACTCAGAATTACGATATATAAAATGTAGAGATGTAATCAAATTCCTTTTATGTACTAAGATATCTTTTTTTGTCTACCGTGATTCTACACGTAGATATTTCTACAAAGCCCCCCCCCCCCCCAGGCCCGATCGGCATTTTCTATTTGCCTAACAGGCCCCCCACTATCTCTGTAGCGAACACCACTGCCGGTGAAAGCTCAAAAAAAAAAAAGAATATGGGTACGTCAAAAATCCCACGTATCGTATAACAGGTAAAAGAATAGCGAAACAAAAACGAAAAACAAAAGAAAATCATTGAAATGCGTGGCACCCGGCGAGGGATGAACCACTGGGTTCATATCAGTGGTTCACATTAAAGCTGAACCTACAACTTCACCACTGGTTCACACTGGAGGCGAACCTCCAACCTCACCACTGGTTCACACTGGAGGTGAACCTCTAACCTCATCTCTGGTTCACACTGGAGGTGAACCTCCAACCTCATCTCTGGTTCACACTGGAGGTGAACCTTCAACCTCCCCACTGGTTCACACTGGAGGAAAACCTCAAACCTCACCACTAGTTCACACTGGAAACCTACAACCTCACCACTGGTTCACAATGGAAAGAGAAACCTCCAACCTCACCAATGGTTCACACTGTAAAGAGAAACCTCCAACCTCACCAATGGTTCACACTGGAAAGAGAAACCTCCAACCTCACCAGTGGTTCACACTGGAAAGAGAAACCTCCAACCTCACCAGTGGCGTAACGGAAATGAACACACCACTGATGGGCATTTGAAAAGGTCATGTCTGTGACGAGAAACACTGAGGACTATGATACAACTGTATCTTGTTTCTGTATCACATTACTGTAACCAGCCAACGATACAGAGGTAAACCACTGTGTGGGACGCTGTAGTAATCTTCATCTTTTGTTACAAAATGTATACTGTATTGAATAGTACCAAAACCACATCTGGTTTATGTTGTATAAATACATCCTACAATGTCTGGTATTGTGTTGGTGCCTCCTGCAGCACCTGGTGCCACAGTGTTGGTGCCTCCTGCAGCACCTGGTGCCACAGTGTTGGTGCCTCCTGCAGCACCTGGTGCCACAGTGTTGGTGCCTCCTGCAGCACCTGGTGCCACAATGGAGCCAGACAGAGGTCGGTACTTACATTCCCGGCTGGAGAGTCGTGAAGGCGCCTCCCACCATCACCGCCACCACCAGCCACCTGGCTGCTCCTCCTGCAGGGGAAGCCATCCTCACGCACCACCTAGCTCAGCTGGTAACCCCGTTCCTCACCGCTCCACTAAGGTGGGACGTCTGTGGTCTTGTTGGCAACACTGAGGATATTCCTCCTCCTCCTCCTCCTCCTCGTGCTCCAACACCCACCACTTGGTCCAAGGTCCGACGATGGCTTGTCCTCTTACTGCTCCAGATCTACTGACTCGTCCCTCAAACACTCGTCATGGTGAACGGTCGGCCCAAAGGTCTTCTCTCCCGTCTAGAATTGATTTCGCACGTGACTCTGGAACTGTGTGGCTTAAGGAAACGTTTCTATCTTCCACCTTTCACTTTGAAATGAATATTTTCTTTCCAATCCTGACGGAAAAAACGATTCGCGTCACTACAGAAACGAGTTCACGGTCGTTGCCAAGGGTCCATTTACCGTCCAACACATGGGTGACAGATCGACAATCAACATACCTCAGTAATGGATCAAAAAAAAATATGTCTGCACTTTGGAAAGAAAAAAAAAAAATTCACAATTCTCTCTACGAGTCGAAATTTAGCCCAGTTGGGCCAGGTAGTTCAGAGGGTACAACCATCAAAGGGTTTGTTCTCTGGCGGGCGCTAAGCCATCATATCATAAGGATTAAAGCGACGGAAGTAGTTAAGCAAATCGTGTGATCTTGCCTGACACACGAGCGCTGTGTAGCGGAGGTGAGGAGGAGCGAGCCACGTGCTGGGGACGTCAGAGGCCAGAGCAACACATCCTTCCCCGTCAACACCCGGGGTCCGACTGACACCACAGACCCAACACCATTACGTCAGCGAGAGGGCGGGGGCGCCGCGCACTCTCTCTCTCTCTCTCTCTCTCTCTCTCTCTCTCTCTTCCTGCCAAAACGTGACCACCTTTCACATGCGTCCTGTCAGCCAGAAGACACGACGCCAGCATACAGGTATTTACTGCAGGTATGATATATGGCACACACACACACACACACACACACACACACACACACACACACACACACACACATGCTGATAACCGCGAGGAAAACTGAAACATGGAAATCCCGTGTGCACTCAGGGCTTTCCCAGTTTAAGTTTTCCTCGTGTTTACCAGCACATACTTACATCACGTTCATAACTGATCCTAGTGCACACACACACACACACACACACACACACACACATACACACACACACACACACACACACACACACACACATACACACAATATATATATATATATATATATATATATATATATATATATATATATATATATATATATATATATATATATATCCATACTTGCTTGCCTTAGTCCATTTCCGGCGCCACCCCGCCCCACAGGAAACAGCATCTAAAACGGTTACTTTGCCGGAAGAGATGGTGCATCTGAGGAAATAAAATCCAGGCAATGTGCACCATAGTAGCTGTATTTCCTAGCCATCATAACCCTAAAGCTCACACGGTCAGAATCGACACCGCACCTCAGACACACAAAGCCGAACAACCGTGTCATGTACCACAGGTGTTGAGGGAAGAGGATCTCTGGTTGATGAGGGTGGGTGGATGGGGTAACTACAGAGGTGGAATTTTCTAATGGGGTTCAGACCTGCTTGTTAAGGTGGTAATGAACGTACTACTTGCTGGTTCCGTGGCAGGCACTTCGATCATTAATCTTGGCAAGTGTCCAGACAAACGACCCTCGCTTAGAAGGGAATACAGATACGATCCAAATGATCCTATGAAGGGAGTACACAGATACGATCCAAATGATCCTATGTGAAAACAAAAGAATATCGTAGACGGAAGTATATGTATTCAGAAACTTCGGTCGCACGTCCCGCAGTGAATCGACTTAGGTCCAGTCGTCACCAGACCTGATCGACGACCGACCTGATCTGGGTATATTTGTATCGATCGACGCCGCAATCCGTCGTCTGCTCCCTCGCGGGCGTTCGTTATCCTCCCGATAACTCAAGAACAGGAAACAGCAGGACCATCAGACTTGGTATGGCGATCCATCTGGATCTTCTCTAGTCAGGGTATGATTTTCTACTCATGGGGTCAAAGGTCAAGGTCATACGGTAGATGAGTAAGTGGGTGTGAGCAGTGAGTCACCGAGATGCATGATTCTTGTATTTTTAGAACTTGAAAGTTTACATTGTATCCTTCCGGCGTTGTTTATCACATCAAGGGGTCAAGGGTCAAGCTCTGCATTAGTCAGTATGCCAGTGCCATGTGGCCTGGGAGGGGATGGGACACATGTAGTCGAGATGATGAACCCATCAATAACCCAGGCTCACATGCACAAGCACCCGCTTCTCGCCATGGTCTCCAGCAGCCGTGAGGTGAAAGAACACCACACCCTCTTCACCACTTCCTCCTACTCCTCCTCCTCCTCTCTCTCCTCCCTCGTTCACTCCATCATGTAACACAGACAGCTAAACCTTGCCTATAATGCTCTTCAGAAAATCCGCCACTGCCATCGATCAGCTAAGTGCTACAGACGTGTAATGGACGATTCAAAGGAAAATCTCATTTACAGAAATTCGTGCGAGACATAAATAGCCTACAGTCCCCAAGCGAGAGGAATGACTGGGGAACGCATTCCTCCCCCTGGTGGATGACCCAAGTGTGGTCAGATGATCTATACTGAGGAGGAAGGAGGACAACGATTTAAAGCGTCCTAGCTTCGTCTCTTCGATGTATATCAACTGACTCATATTTCTCTCTTGTGTCTCCCCTGATGATGTGATTATTTCACGAAAGTGCACTTGGGAACTTATCGTGTTTCATTTTCCCCGTGGACTCATAGGAATATATATATATATATATATATATATATATATATATATATATATATATATATATATATATATATATATATTCCAAAAGAAGGAACAGAGAAGAGGTCCAGGTGAGGATATTCCCTCAAAGGCCCAGTCCTCTGTTCTTAACGCTACCTCGCTATCGCGGGAAATGGCGAATAGTATGAAAAAAAAAAAAAAATATATATATTACTATGAGTCCACGGGGAAAATGAAACACGTTAAGTTCCCAAGTGCACTTTCGTGCACTATATATATATATATATATATATATATATATATATATATATATATATATATATATATATACTTTTTGATAGGGGATAGGGGATTAAGAATACTTCCCACGTATCCCCTGCGTGTCGTAGAAGGCGACTAAAAGGGGAGGGAGCGGGGGGCTGGAACTCCTCCCCTCTCTCTTTTTTTTAATTTTCCAAAAGAAGGAACAGAGGGGGGGGCCAGGTGAGGATATTCCAAAAAAGGCCCAGTCCTCTGTTCTTAACGCTACCTCGCTAACGCGGGAAATGGCGAATAGTTTAAAAGAAAGAAAAAAATATACTTTTTGCTGTTTTTTTTTGTCTCCACTGGATGTTTTGAGGTTCCAACAACCCACAGTGTCCTCTGGGGTCTGGTTGTGACATCTGGCAGGTCACAGCTTTGGCAGTGTGAACAGCTGTTCCAGGCTTCACCCACCTACGTACATACACACAGCTGGAAGCTCTTCATGGTGTATGAACAGGATCCTTTACTGTCCATGGTCCGAGGCTCCTAAGACATCTGGTTTGAGTTTCGCATGACAAGAGGTTTAAAGCAATGGAGTTGGGAGGCTCCCACTGTACGTGGTCGGAGGCTCCTATTGTACATGGTTGGAGGCTCCCACTGTACGTGGTTGGAGGCTACTATGTTACATGTCTCTTTTAGAAATACTTTGTCCTAGTTAGAACACCTATTATAAATTGCGAAAGAGGACAGCTAATATAAGCTTCGCAGGCGAGACTTACACATAGGTAAGGCTTGATGACAGCTTCAGACCTTTGCAAATATTTGGCACGAGTAGAAGTCTCCATAGGTTTTGTGTGTGTGTGTGTGTGTGTGTGTGTGTGTGTGTGTGTGTGTGTGTGGTGTAACACTATAATGCAACACAAGTCCTCGACGCTCACTCGCCTTAGTGTTTGTTTGCCTTGTGGTGACGTATGACTGATGGCAACACTCCCCCGCCCCCAACCCACTTTGTTTACACTTACGAGCCCTATTAAAGTGATGGTGTTTACCGCGCGCCATGTTCTTCCCCCTTATTCACCCTTAACATCCCCTTCTCGGCAAAGGGTATATGTTAATGCTTCCACCCTTTACTAAGGGTGGTAATGGCTACAGCCTTTACTAAAGGGGTTAATGGCTACACACTTTATCAAGGGGGTTAATGGCCACACCCTTTTCTAAGGGCGATAATGCAGCCAGCTGTACCTTCGGCTGAATATCTTCAACGCTCCATTACCCTCAGGGAAGCACATCGCCTCACGGGGCAACCTGGCGCATCGCCCCACGGGGCAACCTGGCGCATCGCCCCACGGGGCAACCTGGCGCATCGCCCCACGGGGCAACCTGGCGCATCGCTCCACGGGGCAACCTGGCGCATCGCTCCACGGGGTAACCTGACGCATCGCTCCACGGGGTAACCTGGCGCATCGCCCCACGGGGTAACCTGGCGCATCGCCCCACGGGGTAACCTGGCGCATCGCTCCACGGGGTAACCTGGCGCATCGCCCCACGGGGTAACCTGGCCACCGAAGCATGACTGAATCATGCAACATGAGGGGGTAGGAGTAACCCTCTTATCATAACCAGGTCATGACTGTTCATGTTGTGGCTGACGGGTCAGTGGACGCATCGAACCGTCATGCAAAGATATGATCTTCCCAGACAGGGGGCCAGGGAACACAAGGATGCTTTCTAGTGGGAGAGAAAAAAATATATTTATTATGCGCCAGTGTCCTCCTTCTGTCGGGCCAGTCGCTACAGCACCGCTAGAGAACACGATAATGTGCCCTGTGTCACAAGTGGAGAGGGGTCATGCGTCTTTTCCCAGTAGGTCATTTCGTTTCTTCCAGGTTAGGTTGGCAATACTGCGGGCGGTAAGAGAGGCTGTCATTAATTCCGGGATTGACACTGGTGTGTGTGTGTGTGTGTTGTGGACGGGAGCACACTAGGTACTGCTGGAGGGCCCCAGGTCAAACCAGCATCAGGTCTTGTTATATAGGGCAGGTGGCCAACCAACCAACCAACCAACCCCACACAACCAGACACCAGGATACGAGCGGGTCTTCCATGTGTTACCCCTTACCTCCAGGGGTTCGCCCGGTGATGAAGAATGTCACCAAACACTCAAGATACATATCTGTTACGATTACAGATCCTGAGAGAACCAAACACGACATGAGGCAACCCGATTCTGAACACTTACCCTTCAGAAATTTCAGTTTCCACGGGAGGGTGAGGAAGCTATGATCTTGTGGCTTCTTTGTAGTGAAATGTTATCTCTTAACAGCATTTGGTCGCCCGCCAGACGTACGGCAACCAAGCCCACATGGTTGGTGCCGCCGGGCCTCTCGATGCTATCGGGTTGAGCTGCTAGCTCTGTATACAGGAGGTTAGGTGAGGTTAGGTTAGGTTAGGTTAGGTGAGGTTAGGTTAGGTTAGGTTAGGTTAGGTTAGGTACTACAGACATTAAGGGTCGAGTGTTGGTCAGTATGAGTGTACGCGTTGGTATACTCGTTACTGTCCATCTGGCTCTCTCTGGTCTAGCCCGTCCAACCTCTATCCTTTCTCCTCCTCCTCCTCCCTCCACTCCCTCCGCTCCCTCTGTCGCCGTCTCTTTCCTAATTATATCGTCAGGTAATCTGACAGAAGCGGCGACTACCCCAGGTTGGAGCACATCTTCTACGATAAGCCGCCTGGCCTTACCAGATGCCCCTCGCTGTGTACGGTGTCCATCACTGCCAGCTTATCCTGTCGTAGGTGCAAAGCTCGAGCGATCTCTCTCTCTCCCTCTCTCTCAGCTGTGCCCACACCTCCTCCGAACTCGTATGCCAAACCATGTCTTCCTAAGTGACATGGATCCACACCAGATGAAATTCTCTTATCAAGTCATCACTCACTGTGCCAATAGCGCTTTCCACTCTTAAAATTAACCGTCCATGTTTGTATTTCTAACATATATACACGTCTTAGGTTTCATTCTTTTAATCAGTAATGTCAGATATTAAACTAAGATTCTTTTTTCTTCCTTAAGAGATGGGTTATCGCCAGCGGGACCTGCCCTGGTGGCTGACAGATCGGGGTGTTCATCTTCAGCAACTGTGAGCGCGGGAGGGACCTGAGGAACTCAAGACGAAGGAACCAGTGTTGGACTTCGAGAAAACGGAACGGAAGTGAGAGGGGGAGCGAAAGAGAGAAATGTGAGTTTACGGAGGGTGTGAGTACATAGAGGAATGAGACAAAGAGGCAGTAGAAAAGAGTTATTAACTGACGAACGAATTCATGAATTGTCTCGAATGTAGTGGGGATACAGATGGCCATCCTTCGATGAGCGGATATAGAAAAAGAGATTCTTCTTTAAGGATTTTAAGAAAGCTGTCGATGACAGATAAGAAACTACACTCATCACAAAATGAAGGAGACAGACGGCGTATGAGAGGTTCAAGAATATGCTGAAGAGCACTGAACCGCTGGGCATCAAGGTCAAAACGTTCACAATGAAATGCTAAAAGTATACAATGTGTCGTCAGAGCTGAGGGCTCTGATGGTCAGGCTAAAAGAAAACGTAAGCTAAATTTCTGAAACACCCTACTGACGTCACAGTCGTAGGCGTCCTGACAGAGTAGTACCTCCACTGATAGAGCGACAACGATGATGACACCCCCTGGGCCTTCAGGCAGGTCCTCTGCTGGCGCCTGTAGTCACACAAGCCTACGGAGCGAACACCTCAGGACCACAGGTAAGGATGACAAGGATCGGAACAATTTGGACAGTCTCCTCATCTCTGGTTAAATTCTCACACAAACAAATGCAGACGACGTTGAGCCGTTGTGAAATCGAAGACCCTTTAAGAGTTTCTTTTTATGTTGAGGGATCCAGCCATGGACAAAAGTCCATAACAAGGCCGGGCCTTAATTGAAATATAGAGAATTATGAACCAAAATAATAAAAACAAGGGAAAGTATTTACGAATTTTGGAGGGTGTGAAAGACCTGTATTTTGAAATGTACCAGTTCATAGCTATTGGAAAAGACATGAGAAGGTGGAGGGTTCCAAAGCTACGACGTATAGGGAAAGAAGTAGGTATTAAAACGGCCCACCCTCGAGTTGCCGATGGCCACACAATAACCATGTGACGCAGCAACTTGCGGAGTATTGCGTGGTCTAGCTAGTGGTGGGGGTACACAAGCAGCCACCTCTCGGGATCAAAAATCAAAGTAATACCTACAAAAAAAGGGAAAGTGAACCAACATTGCGGCGTAAGGCAAGGGGGTCAAGTTTGGAAGTTAGCGTGGGACAATTGATAAGGCAGGCCGCTTCGACTCGACTCTGTCAAGTAAAGATACAGAGCAAGAACCACCCTAAATGTGAGAGCAGTACTGCATACAAGGACGAATCAATCCCTTGTACAAACGGAACAACTGTTCAGAAGAGAAGTTCCCACATCTAAACAGGACATCCAGTTTCTTAGAGGCAGACTTAGCCATTCCTGTAACGTGGGGTTTCTAAGAAACAGTGGATGTTACAGTAATACCAAGTATGTACACAGAGTCAAGAGGTGGAGTTACAGAACCGTCCAGGGAGAGACGAGAGTTGTGAGGAGTCTTCGATAGAGAGATGGGTAGAAAATGGGTCTTAGGAGGCATCAAACTTAAGATTCTGTATACCCAACTGAGATATCCTGTCCAAGTTCACTGACCCACCACTGATGTTGTTCATGTGTTACTCGTGCTCCTGTTTTTGTCTGCTGTTCGTGTTGTTGCTGCGTTGTTCGTGGTGTGTTTTTGTGTTCCTGTTGTTGTTGTTGTTGTTGTCTTTGCTCTGCTGTGTTGTTGTGTTTGTTAGTGCTGCTCGTGTGTTGCCCAGCTCTCGCTGTTGTGGTGCACGTGTTGTTTTTAGTTGTTGCACTGCTCGTGTTGTGTTTTTTTATGTGTTGTTTATGTTGTTGCAAACATACGTTAAACGACTTTGTTTATAAATGCAGAGTGGCCAGAAATCACGAGAGCGGACGTTCCACTTGGCGCCACAAAGTGGCAGACAATAGTTAGGAAGTAAGTGGCATCCCCCGGGGGTCTGTCACCAGGTCCCTTCTCCACCCCCGTACTCCCGCCACACGGTCCTCAATCACCACCTGAGGCCGACATCAGCTCCACCTGGGGATCGCCCGGAGGGAAAAGTAACTCTTCCCCGTCCCCCGTTTTTTTACGGTAATGGAACTAGGAGGGCGAACTGTCAGGGGTTAAAGAAGAAGTTGAGCGATGTTTCTTGGGGCGTTTGAACGCGGGAGTTCGACGGACGCTTCGCGATGTTGTAGTTTTCTAACTTTTTCATGACCGTTGGCGAGAGAGAGAGACGAGACGGGAAGCTAAATAGTTGTTTTGAATGAGCAGCTCACGAGAACCATAGCTTGTATAGTTTATGACTGTCTGACCTACAATCATGGGTCATACTACATGTTATATCTTACTCTCCAACTATAGACGTCGAGAATATAATTCACTCACGATTTACTTTTCATAAAGTTGCCAAAAGAATGGAAAAAAAAACTATCGTTCTACCAACGTCATCCTGGGTTTTATGTGAGTTCCTGAGCCAAAGATGTCGCCTTAATGACAGGTGAGGATACATGAGTGAGCAGGTGAGTGTAGGGACGGGAGGAGAGGCCTCATAAACCTATATGTCAAGAGAGGGAGAAGCCATCGAACACACTCATCTGTCGTCCACCAATCTCGTTGCTGATGACTTCACCAATGCCTCCGACTCACTGCACTCACAGAGCAGGTGGAGAAGGCCATCAAGTGCCACCGTCCCTTCGACCATCACCCATCGCCTGCGATGACGCAATGACATTCCTCTCACAGCTGACGAGGGAGTCAGGAGCGGCCATCACTCTCGCGTCATGTCTCTTCGTCACCACCGCCGGTGAGGCAAGGGGTATTACTGTCTCACACACCCACAACCCAGGGGTCAACCAGTCCCGTCCGTAGCGCAGTTCCTGACGCGCATCCAGGGTTCCTGCAGTGGTGTGAACATCCGACACCCTACCATTACTCTTTAATAAACTCTTATACCAGGAAATGTTTGGGACGTGGCTGCTGTATAGTGTCCTCGCTTTATCCCACAGATATACAAGGAAGGGGTCGTGTGTATCCTTTCTTTACCACACAGATATACACAACAGGGGTCAGAAATAAAGACGCAAGTCTAGCTATGTCCTTGGCTCTATTACTCTTCATTATCATCGCTCGTTGACATTACTGAACGAGTTCAAAATCACACGTGAACGCTGATGAACACAGCCTACGAAGAGGATTCGCCAAGACTCCTTACAAAAACACAAATCCACACGAACAGTTAAGAAAACTGTTGGAACACAGTGTCTTTAGGGAACATCAAGGCACTGTGCCACGCGGACCACATGACTGGCAAGCGGGTGGGTCTCACCAAACAGTCACTCACTCTCATATACGTGACTGGAATGCAGATACGGGACCCAGACCTGGAGCAGCAGCGTGTTGCCAACAGTTCAATACCAATGTTTACCAGACTAAGGCTGAGGTATCCACCAGGTATGGAGGACGGTGCCTCATAGTTGTGTAGCGTACTGCACACCTGGGGTGGAATGTAGTGTTCGCCAGATATGCTTTGGTTACCAGGTGTGTAAGGAAGGTTGCACCAGGTATGCCGTGTAGTGTTTACCTAGTGTGGAGCTGTGTGTTCACCAGGTGTGGAGCGGTAGGTTCAGTTGTGTGGATCACAGTTCCCATCAGGGGTGGACGATAGTGTCTATGAGATGTGGACCATAATTTCCACCAGGTGTGGACCAGTTTCTACCAGGTGTGGACTAGTTTCTACCAGGTGTGAACCAGTTTCTACCAGGTGTGGACCAGTTTCTACAAGGTGTGAAGCATAATTTCCTAACAGTGTAGAATCCATCTCCATTGACGTCCTAATACTGTATCCATTGACCTCCTGGTCTTAAAGCACAACCCATGACCTTACTTTTTACAATGTATGGAGCGCAGTTTCCTCCAGATGTGGGCGTAGTTTCTACCAGATATGGGAGGTAGTTTCCTCCAAATGTGGGCATAGTTTCCACCAGAGGCAGAGCGTAGTTTCCACCAGGCATGGAAAGTAGTTTCCACAAGATGCAGAGTGTAGTTTCTACCAGAAAAGGGGCGAATGTTTCCACTAGATGTAGTTTTCTCCAGATGTAAGACTGAGTTTCCACCAAGCGTAGATAGGAGTTTCTACCAGGAATGGAACATTGTCTCCACCATGTATAGGACGTAGTTTCCGCCAGTGTATCAGTAATCCGAAACCTCACATATCCCCTCTGAACCTTGCCTTTGTGTGCATTGTGAACCTGGCAAATCGGATGTAAGCGTGTGAGTCTGATTCCCTAATTTACGTCAATCAGGAGCAATTATTTCCATACGATATGCTGGTGCTTCGGAATAATGATGCTTCGAGTCTATGATGTTTCGAAATAAAGATTCGTTACTCTCCCGTGCTACCCCCTTGTGGCATCACACGCCCTTGTGGCTCGCTTTACGCCACCTCACGTCTGCCTGTCTCAGATAACACACTTCCCTCTACACGAACTCTTGGTCATATGAGTGTAAACGCATGACGAAGAACCAGGAGGAGAGTGAGCTGCAGTTAACTCTACAAGTCCTTCACCTAAGAACGGCTCTTATGAAGTGCCTCAATTGAATGCTTTAACAACACACCCCATTCACAACACATCACAACCCACAGAGCCTGAATAACTAATTTCCCCTTGCATGAACTGTTGTTAGTGAGCGGATGTGTGTAGACACATAACGAAGGTTTTCCATGTAAACCTTTGGCAACGGAATGGATCAGAAAGACCCTAGCGGAGCGACTGTATCATAGGAGAGTCAACCATGACTGAGTGGCCTGTGCGTCCTTAAATTGATCGGAAGAGACTCCTTGAAAGGCTGAACGAGGCGGAGAAGTGTTCCTTGGAAGGCTTAGCGAGGCGGAGAAGTGTTCCTTGGAAGGCTTAGCGAGGCGGAGAAGTGTTCCTTGGAAGGCCGAACGAGGCGGAGAAGTGTTCCTTGGAAGGCTGAGCGAGGCGGAGAAGTGTTCCTTGGAAGGCTTAGCGAGGCGGAGAAGTGTTCCTTGGAAGGCCGAGCGAGGCGGAGAAGTGTTCCTTGGAAGGCTTAGCGAGGCGGAGAAGTGTTCCTTGGAAGGCTTAGCGAAGCGGAGAAGTGTTCCTTGGAAGGCTTAGCAAGGCGGAGAAGTGTTCCTTGGAAGGCTTAGCGAGGCGGAGAAGTGTTCCTTGGAAGGCTGAGCGAGGCGGAGAAGTGTTCCTTGGAAGGCTTAGCGAGGCGGAGAAGTGTTCCTTGGAAGGCTGAGCGAAGCGGAGAAGTGTTCCTTGGAAGGCTGAGCGAGGCGGAGAAGTGTTCCATGTGAAGATCAGTTGTCGCTCTAAGCCCAAGGTGGAGGCGTGGCGGCAACAACGACCACAGGAGAACGGAGAGGTGCAGGGCTGGGAGGAGTCCCAGGAAGGGATGGAGCGCCTCACTACCGCACACACACACACACAGACACCTGGAGTGAGGATGGGAGATCGTACCGAGCAGCAGCCAGATATGAAAGATTCTTTTCTTCTTTTCCTCCTCCTGCTCCTTTCATGTACGCACCTACCAGTTGTTGTTGGGCGCCTGCGAAGGGCCAAAGGCTATCTTGGCTGGCTAGGTATAGCCCTGGATGCCCCATCCAGTTCAAAGCAATACATGAAAAAAGAAAAATTGCTGACACAGAATGGAGGAACCAAACGCTGTAATGAAAATGCAAAGCAGTATGCAGATTAACTATGATGACGTGGAAACAAAACCCATTTTACATTTTCTCTGCTAGTTCTCAACTATATCGTTAAGTGTAAACGTAGTTTATAGAATTGCTGTGTACAAACAATAGAGAAAAAGTTGTACGAGTACGATTTGAATATGATATTCTTCACTGCTACCATCCCTATTTGGTTTTATGGACTTGTATGCATTCCAAATGCATTCTTGCAATTCTACTTTGTTTTTTTTCCTATAATAGTAGTGGAGTTGCGCTTATGGATGGATACGTTTGTGGATGTTGTCGCTATTTGTGTGTTCTGTAAGTACTTGCATTATACATGAAGAGGGAAGGAGTTTTACACTCGTGGGGATCTGCAAACACTTATGACCAGTGTATTTCACATAATTTTGCGTAATAAGTGAGTAATTAATCCTACACGACACTTTCTGGGATACATCTAGGCAAAAATATCTACCCAAGATCAATTATTGTCGTGACAAATGAAAGTCGGAGAAGGATAGATATACTCAAGGGACGAGATTTCTAAGACATTCTTAAACTGCATCGGCACATGACCATGTCTGAAGGTCGACCGAGAAAAAGAGGAGTGTGATTCCAGCCACAGACTCCACACCTGATCAAACACCTCAGCCACAGCGTTGGTGAAACCTCACGCACGTCAACGCCCTCTGCAACGCGTGACAGAAAGAGAGCCATTAACTTTCCAAGTTGGACAAGGCGTGACAACTGGGTACAAAATTCCCCCCCAGGTCATCATATTAATAAAGCAATGAAAGTATTACGCCTGAACGAACCTTCAATTGTTTCGCCTCCAGCCCTGGGTCCGTGTGAGTGGCGACCACATCAACGCGCCACACACGGACCATCGCTGACAGTGACACATGTTGCCAATCTAACGTCTGTGTGAATCATATCAAAATCTGGTTCATTTTCTTTGTCATTACTGTGTAAATATATGTTTTCAATAATAGATTAATAGATTCAAAAACTTCTGGGAAATAGTTTTGGATTAAAAAGGTGGAAAATAACGTAAAATTACTTTTCATTTAAGGAGTTCGATCGACCGCCCTACCTCCTTCCCCCCAACTAGCGCCGGGGAAATTTAAAACGCGTATTCACGTACAAAATTGTCATTGGAGTTCTGTGCATGTATTTTTTTTAGGTGATATCATTTAAACAACAGTTATTTCTCAATAAAACGACAGAGTTTCTCGCAACTTTTTGAGAGCCTGTGATACAAAAGAATTCTTTAACTGGCCATTACTGAACTTTTTTTCCCCCCCTTAAGTCGTCAGTATCCTTGTTTTCGACTGGTATAGATAAAGATAACTTGGACGAATTTGGGGAGTTCTTTAAGGCCATCAACCTCACGCTGTCGTACATGATCGGCCCTTAATTTTCTATACTGTAGGTATAATGAACACTTTTCATATGAGAAAAAAACAAGTTGAAAAATAGACCAGTTTGTCAACTCGCTCCTGTGTCTCTGACGTGGTACATCATGAACTATATCAAGGTAAATATCTTCGACTCAGACTCGTGTTTTTACGGGTTTTATAAATGCGTGCAGGTGTGTTGTGGTTGGCTGCGGTAGGGTGTCCAGATGGTGGTTGGATGTGGTTGAAGTCGTCTCCCAAGATCACTTTCCCAAGACAAACAGAAGGTTCATGTTGAGTGAGCTTCTGAAGGTTTAAAACTTCACCATTTTTTTTTTTTCTCTCTCTCGTAAGGTATGGTTTACACACGGGTAGGGGATCAGCCGGGTTGGTGGTCGTGTGTGTGGGGGTATATGTGTGTGTGTGTGTACGAAAAAGATAACCTGTCCAGTTTTTCTACGGTGTTCGCCAGTGAACTGATGTTCTTCTTGATGCTAATGACTCTTGAGGTTATTTATCGTGTAGTTTCTACTTTTTATAGTCCCCTCCTATATCGTTTCAACTCCTCCTTACATTCTCTTTTTTTTCTATCTCCGCCACTATCATTTTTCTTATAAATTCAGCACTTCTCTTTTCTCCTCATTCTAATCCTCCTACCCACAACCCCCACAGCCAAAACACCTCGTCTTGAAATGATGAAGAGAAAAAAAACCTTAATCCAAACTATACTGTTCCTTTATCTCCACATTTTTACTTGACTCTTTACTTCTTCCCGAACTCGCATTATACATACGAGGTAACTGTCACCTGGATTAGACGAACACACTGGCCAACAGACGACCAGCTTAGCATACCCTCGATGCTAAATATTTATGGAGAAAAACACAGTTAAGCTGTTACAAAGGACCTGAGGTTAATTCTTGACCGTCTCTCTCCCCTTAACATACACTATTGGTACTAGTGTGTTAAGCGTCCGAGTGTGTTAAGCGTCCGTGTGTGTTAAGCGTCCAAGTGTGTTAGCGTCTGAGTGTGTTAAGCGTCCGAAAGTTATGCTTTTTACCGTCGTGTGCACACACCCAGTTACGATGGCTAGGATGTGGCCTCAACTACACCCCACACACACCCTACACACCCCATACATCCTCCAGTTCACAGATTCAAGCTGGAGAGCTACTGTGGTGTGGGGGTGTGGTCTTCTCCACCATCCCAGGATGACGAAGAGAAGTGAGCGGGGTGTGGTCTTCTCCACCATCCCAGGACGACGAAGAGAAGTGAGCGGGGTGTGGTCTTCTCCACCATCCCAGGACGACGAAGAGAAGTGAGCGGGGTGTGGTCTTCTCCACCATCCCAGGACGACGAAGAGAAGTGAGCGGGGTGTGGTCTTCTCCACCATCCCAGGACGACGAAGAGAAGTAAGCGGGGTGTGGTCTTCTCCACCATACCAGGACGACGAGGAGAAGTGAACACCGTCAGTGTGGGCTGGTGATGATGTTTACGTCAACACTGTGCACTACGTAATACCCTCTCTTGCCGTGTGGGGTCGCTGCCGGCCTAGCAAGCATCGGTGGTCCGGGTTTCAGCGCACACCTTTATAAGTAAGTTTCCCCTCCCCACATCCCCCACACACACACCCTCCTCACAACTACAACTCCGTACTAACAACCCACAGACATCATGGGAAGGTACCCAGCTGCTGACCCGTTCTTCATCGGTTATATTTTCCACACACAACAGCCGAAAACGATGCTGTTTTAACTTTTCGCTTGTTAATCGCCCACGTCCTTCTAATCTCTCCTCGCCAGCCTAATCCTCCCCTTTGTATAAAAACGTTCTGACAGGTAATGTGGGGCATACGTGGCTTGTTAGTGTTTTTGCTGCAAAAACTGTTGACTACCGTGGGTTCGTAGGCTCATATTATATATATATTTTCTTTCATACTATTCGCCACTTCCCGCGTTAGCGAGGTACCGTTAAGAACAGAGGACTGGGTCTTTGAGGGAATATCCTCACCTGGCCCCCTTCTCTGTTCCCTCTTTTGGAAAATTAAAAAAAAAAAAACGAGAGGGGAGGATTTCCAGCCAGTTAGAGAGAGAGAGAGAGAGAGAGAGAGAGAGAGAGAGAGAGAGAGAGAGAGAGAATCACCAACAGGACATCGAAAAGGGAAGGGTAATCATACAATAAACAACCACGCCAACTTGGACATCACCTCGACAACGTTGCCACACATAAGTAACAAAAATCAAATCATAAAAAAAGACAAAAATCAATAAGAGAATTCAACCCTCTGTACTTCACGTGCGATCATATTTAGAACGAACAACGTAAGTAATGGCTTATCATCAAGAATAATAAGATCTCTGATGGCATAGCCAGTCGTATATGAAAAATAATGGCTTATAATAAAGAATGATAAGAAAATCTCTGATGGCCCAAAGTTGTCAGTCGTATATATAAAAAAAATCGCGAGACATGTATCGGCAACACTGCACTGGAACTCGCAATTGTAAACATAAGGACTCGTTTGTGCCACACGTACCTAACTACCACTAAGCCGACTATAGTATTACTATCCGGCAACATACACAACGTCTGGATGAACTGATATGCGAGTCTGATTTCCATATATTCTCCCCACGAACACCTGAGACGGAATTGAGAATAATTCAAGATTTGTGTACACACGCCAGGAGTCCTACAGTCCTACCACTGTTATGAGACTGGTTACGAGCCACTGTGCCTTTAAATGGCAAGAAGCCTTTACACCTTACCAGCTCTGGCCTTTTCCTGATGTACCACTGCGTTGTCTCTTTATTTTTCTATGTATAAAGCCTAATCATTAGCTCTAATGTTCTATAATCGTGTGTGGTTTTGTGTACCTTATACAGCCAGGCTAACAGTCGTGTAGTGTAAGGTTACGCTGCCGGGTGCCAATTGCGTTAAGTAGCGTATCACCCTATTTTACTACACTAATTAGTAAAGGCTTACGGGAGAGTGGAGCTGCTTCTCATGGCCTAACAGTCATTATACAGTTACCTTCAGTTATTTTGTTCTCATTTGACGTATGATCAGTTGAAACATGATTGTCAAACAAGTTTCAACATAAGTCACCTGTAATAATTCGAAACATCATCGCCAAACAACACTGGACATATCTATAATCAATGAAAATATTATGGCCAAACAACACTGGACATATCTATAATCACTCGAAACTATTATGGCCAAACAACACTGGACATATCTATAATCACTCGAAAATATTATGGCCAAGCAACACTGACATATCTATAATCACTCGAAACATTATGGCCAAACAACACTGACATATCTATAATCAATGAAAATATTATGGCCAAACAACACTGGACATATCTATAATCAATCGAAAATATTATGGCCAAACAACACTGGACATATCTATAATCACTCGAAAATATTATGGCCAAACAACACTGGACATATCTATAATCAATGAAAATATGGCCAAACAACACTGGACATATCTATAATCAATGAAAATATTATGGCTACTGGACATATCTATAATCACTCGAAACATATGGCCAAACAACACTGAACATATCTATAATCACTCGAAACATTATGGCCAAACAACACTGGACATATCTATAATCAATGAAAATATTATGGCCAAACAACACTGAACATATCTATAATCAATGAAAATATTATGGCTAAACAACACTGGACATATCTATAATCAATGAAAATATTATGGCCAAACAACACTGAACATATCTATAATCAATGAAAATATTATGGCCAAACAACACTGAACATATCTATAATCACTCGAAACATTATGGCCAAACAACACTGGACATATCTATAATCAATGAAAATATTATGGCCAAACAACACTGAACATATCTATAATCACTCGAAACATTATGGCCAAACATCACTGGACATATCTATAATCACTCGAAACATTATGGCCAAACAACACTGAACATATCTATAATCACTCGAAACATTATGGCCAAACATCACTGGACATATCTATAATCACTCGAAACATTATGGCCAAACAACACTGGACATATCTATAATCAATGAAAATATTATGGCTAAACAACACTGGACATATCTATAATCACTCGAAACATTATGGCCAAACATCACTGGACATATCTATAATCACTCGAAACATTATGGCCAAACAACACTGAACATATCTATAATCACTCGAAACATTATGGCCAAACAACACTGAACATATCTATAATCACTCGAAACATTATGGCCAAACAACACTGAACATATCTATAATCAATGAAAATATTATGGCCAAACAACACTGAACATATCTATAATCACTCGAAACATTATGGCCAAACAACACTGAACATATCTATAATCACTCGAAACATTATGGCCAAACAACACTGAACATATCTATAATCAATGAAAATATTATGGCCAAACAACACTGGACATATCTATAATCACTCGAAACATTATGGCCAAACATCACTGGACATATCTATAATCAATGAAAATATTATGGCTAAACAACACTGGACATATCTATAATCACTCGAAACATTATGGCCAAACAACACTGAACATATCTATAATCACTCGAAACATTATGGCCAAACAACACTGGACATATCTATAATCACTCGAAACATTATGGCCAAACAACACTGGACATATCTATAATCACTCGAAACATTATGGCCAAACAACACTGAACATATCTATAATCACTCGAAACATTATGGCCAAACAACACTGAACATATCTATAATCACTCGAAACATTATGGCCAAACAACACTGGACATATCTATAATCAATGAAAATATTATGGCCAAACAACACTGGACATATCTATAATCAATGAAAATATTATGGCTAAACAACACTGGACATATCTATAATCAATGAAAATATTATGGCCAAACAACACTGAACATATCTATAATCAATGAAAATATTATGGCCAAACAACACTGGACATATCTATAATCAATGAAAATATTATGGCCAAACAACACTGAACATATCTATAATCACTCGAAACATTATGGCCAAACAACACTGGACATATCTATAATCACTCGAAACATTATGGCCAAACAACACTGAACATATCTATAATCACTCGAAACATTATGGCCAAACAACACTGAACATATCTATAATCAATGAAAATATTATGGCTAAACAACACTGGACATATCTATAATCACTCGAAACATTATGGCCAAACAACACTGAACATATCTATAATCACTCGAAACATTATGGCCAAACAACACTGGACATATCTATAATCAATGAAAATATTATGGCCAAACAACACTGAACATATCTATAATCACTCGAAACATTATGGCCAAACAACACTGAACATATCTATAATCACTCGAAACATTATGGCCAAACAACACTGAACATATCTATAATCAATGAAAATATTATGGCTAAACAACACTGGACATATCTATAATCACTCGAAACATTATGGCCAAACATCACTGGACATATCTATAATCACTCGAAACATTATGGCCAAACATCACTGGACATATCTATAATCAATGAAAATATTATGGCCAAACAACACTGAACATATCTATAATCAATGAAAATATTATGGCCAAACAACACTGAACATATCTATAATCAATGAAAATATTATGGCTAAACAACACTGGACATATCTATAATCAATGAAAATATTATGGCCAAACAACACTGAACATATCTATAATCAATGAAAATATTATGGCCAAACAACACTGAACATATCTATAATCACTCGAAACATTATGGCCAAACAACACTGAACATATCTATAATCAATGAAAATATTATGGCTAAACAACACTGGACATATCTATAATCAATGAAAATATTATGGCCAAACAACACTGAACATATCTATAATCACTCGAAACATTATGGCCAAACAACACTGAACATATCTATAATCACTCGAAACATTATGGCCAAACAACACTGAACATATCTATAATCAATGAAAATATTATGGCCAAACAACACTGGACATATCTATAATCAATGAAAATATTATGGCCAAACAACACTGGACATATCTATAATCACTCGAAACATTATGGCCAAACAACACTGGACATATCTATAATCACTCGAAACATTATGGCCAAACAACACTGAACATATCTATAATCACTGAAAATATTATGGCCAAACAACACTGAACATATCTATAATCACTCGAAACATTATGGCCAAACAACACTGAACATATCTATAATCACTCGAAACATTATGGCCAAACAACACTGGACATATCTATAATCACTCGAAACATTATGGCCAAACAACACTGGACATATCTATAATCAATGAAAATATTATGGCCAAACAACACTGAACATATCTATAATCACTCGAAACATTATGGCCAAACAACACTGAACATATCTATAATCAATGAAAATATTATGGCCAAACAACACTGGACATATCTATAATCACTCGAAACATTATGGCCAAACAACACTGGACATATCTATAATCACTCGAAACATTATGGCCAAACAACACTGAACATATCTATAATCACTCGAAACATTATGGCCAAACAACACTGAACATATCTATAATCACTCGAAACATTATGGCCAAACAACACTGGACATATCTATAATCAATGAAAATATTATGGCCAAACAACACTGAACATATCTATAATCACTCGAAACATTATGGCCAAACAACACTGGACATATCTATAATCAATGAAAATATTATGGCCAAACAACACTGGACATATCTATAATCACTCGAAACATTATGGCCAAACAACACTGGACATATCTATAATCACTCGAAACATTATGGCCAAACAACACTGAACATATCTATAATCAATGAAAATATTATGGCCAAACAACACTGGACATATCTATAATCAATGAAAATATTATGGCCAAACAACACTGGACATATCTATAATCACTCGAAACATTATGGCCAAACAACACTGGACATATCTATAATCAATGAAAATATTATGGCCAAACAACACTGGACATATCTATAATCAATGAAAATATTATGGCCAAACAACACTGAACATATCTATAATCAATGAAAATATTATGGCCAAACAACACTGGACATATCTATAATCACTCGAAACATTATGGCCAAACAACACTGGACATATCTATAATCAATGAAAATATTATGGCCAAACAACACTGGACATATCTATAATCACTCGAAACATTATGGCCAAACAACACTGGACATATCTATAATCAATGAAAATATTATGGCCAAACAACACTGGACATATCTATAATCACTCGAAACATTATGGCCAAACAACACTGGACATATCTATAATCACTCGAAACATTATGGCCAAACAACACTGGACATATCTATAATCACTCGAAACATTATGGCCAAACAACACTGGACATATCTATAATCACTCGAAACATTATGGCCAAACAACACTGGACATATCTATAATCAATGAAAATATTATGGCCAAACAACACTGGACATATCTATAATCAATGAAAATATTATGGCCAAACAACACTGAACATATCTATAATCACTCGAAACATTATGGCCAAACAACACTGGACATATCTATAATCACTCGAAACATTATGGCCAAACAACACTGGACATATCTATAATCACTCGAAACATTATGGCCAAACAACACTGGACATATCTATAATCACTCGAAACATTATGGCCAAACATCACTGGACATATCTATAATCAATGAAAATATTATGGCTAAACAACACTGGACATATCTATAATCACTCGAAACATTATGGCCAAACAACACTGAACATATCTATAATCAATGAAAATATTATGGCTAAACAACACTGGACATATCTATAATCACTCGAAACATTATGGCCAAACAACACTGGACATATCTATAATCACTCGAAACATTATGGCCAAACAACACTGGACATATCTATAATCACTCGAAACATTATGGCCAAACATCACTGGACATATCTATAATCAATCGAAACATTATGGCCAAACAACACTGGACATATCTATAATCACTCGAAACATTATGGCCAAACAACACTGAACATATCTATAATCACTCGAAACATTATGGCCAAACAACACTGAACATATCTATAATCACTCGAAACATTATGGCCAAACAACACTGGACATATCTATAATCACTCGAAACATTATGGCCAAACATCACTGGACATATCTATAATCAATGAAAATATTATGGCCAAACAACACTGGACATATCTATAATCAATGAAAATATTATGGCCAAACAACACTGAACATATCTATAATCAATGAAAATATTATGGCCAAACAACACTGGACATATCTATAATCACTCGAAACATTATGGCCAAACAACACTGGACATATCTATAATCAATGAAAATATTATGGCCAAACAACACTGGACATATCTATAATCACTCGAAACATTATGGCCAAACATCACTGGACATATCTATAATCAATGAAAATATTATGGCCAAACAACACTGGACATATCTATAATCAATGAAAATATTATGGCCAAACAACACTGGACATATCTATAATCAATGAAAATATTATGGCCAAACAACACTGGACATATCTATAATCACTCGAAACATTATGGCCAAACAACACTGAACATATCTATAATCAATGAAAATATTATGGCCAAACAACACTGAACATATCTATAATCACTCGAAACATTATGGCCAAACATCACTGGACATATCTATAATCACTCGAAACATTATGGCCAAACAACACTGGACATATCTATAATCACTCGAAACATTATGGCCAAACAACACTGGACATATCGTGTATAATCACTCGAAACATTATGGCCAAACAACACTGGACATATCTATAATCAATGAAAATATTATGGCCAAACAACACTGGACATATCTATAATCAATGAAAATATTATGGCCAAACAACACTGGACATATCTATAATCAATGAAAATATTATGGCCAAACAACACTGGACATATCTATAATCAATGAAAATATTATGGCTAAACAACACTGGACATATCTATAATCACTCGAAACATTATGGCCAAACATCACTGGACATATCTATAATCAATGAAAATATTATGGCTAAACAACACTGGACATATCTATAATCACTCGAAACATTATGGCCAAACAACACTGGACATATCTATAATCAATGAAAATATTATGGCCAAACAACACTGAACATATCTATAATCAATGAAAATATTATGGCTAAACAACACTGGACATATCTATAATCACTCGAAACATTATGGCCAAACAACACTGGACATATCTATAATCACTCGAAACATTATGGCCAAACAACACTGAACATATCTATAATCAATGAAAATATTATGGCCAAACAACACTGGACATATCTATAATCAATGAAAATATTATGGCTAAACAACACTGGACATATCTATAATCACTCGAAACATTATGGCCAAACAACACTGAACATATCTATAATCAATGAAAATATTATGGCCAAACAACACTGGACATATCTATAATCACTCGAAACATTATGGCCAAACAACACTGAACATATCTATAATCAATGAAAATATTATGGCCAAACAACACTGGACATATCTATAATCACTCGAAACATTATGGCCAAACATCACTGGACATATCTATAATCACTCGAAACATTATGGCCAAACAACACTGGACATATCTATAATCAATGAAAATATTATGGCCAAACAACACTGGACATATCTATAATCACTCGAAACATTATGGCCAAACATCACTGGACATATCTATAATCACTCGAAACATTATGGCCAAACAACACTGAACATATCTATAATCAATGAAAATATTATGGCCAAACAACACTGGACATATCTATAATCAATGAAAATATTATGGCCAAACAACACTGGACATATCTATAATCACTCGAAACATTATGGCCAAACAACACTGGACATATCTATAATCACTCGAAACATTATGGCCAAACAACACTGAACATATCTATAATCACTCGAAACATTATGGCCAAACAACACTGGACATATCTATAATCACTCGAAACATTATGGCCAAACATCACTGGACATATCTATAATCACTCGAAACATTATGGCCAAACATCACTGGACATATCTATAATCAATGAAAATATTATGGCCAAACAACACTGGACATATCTATAATCACTCGAAACATTATGGCCAAACAACACTGGACATATCTATAATCACTCGAAACATTATGGCCAAACAACACTGAACATATCTATAATCAATGAAAATATTATGGCCAAACAACACTGAACATATCTATAATCACTCGAAACATTATGGCCAAACAACACTGGACATATCTATAATCACTCGAAACATTATGGCCAAACAACACTGGACATATCTATAATCACTCGAAACATTATGGCCAAACAACACTGGACATATCTATAATCACTCGAAACATTATGGCCAAACAACACTGGACATATCTATAATCACTCGAAACATTATGGCCAAACAACACTGGACATATCTATAATCACTCGAAACATTATGGCCAAACATCACTGGACATATCTATAATCACTCGAAACATTATGGCCAAACAACACTGGACATATCTATAATCACTCGAAACATTATGGCCAAACATCACTGGACATATCTATAATCACTCGAAACATTATGGCCAAACAACACTGAACATATCTATAATCACTCGAAACATTATGGCCAAACATCACTGGACATATCTATAATCAATGAAAATATTATGGCCAAACAACACTGGACATATCTATAATCACTCGAAACATTATGGCCAAACAACACTGGACATATCTATAATCAATGAAAATATTATGGCCAAACAACACTGGACATATCTATAATCACTCGAAACATTATGGCCAAACATCACTGGACATATCTATAATCACTCGAAACATTATGGCCAAACAACACTGGACATATCTATAATCACTCGAAACATTATGGCCAAACAACACTGGACATATCTATAATCAATGAAAATATTATGGCCAAACAACACTGGACATATCTATAATCAATGAAAATATTATGGCCAAACAACACTGGACATATCTATAATCACTCGAAACATTATGGCCAAACAACACTGAACATATCTATAATCACTCGAAACATTATGGCCAAACAACACTGAACATATCTATAATCACTCGAAACATTATGGCCAAACAACACTGGACATATCTATAATCACTCGAAACATTATGGCCAAACAACACTGAACATATCTATAATCACTCGAAACATTATGGCCAAACATCACTGGACATATCTATAATCACTCGAAACATTATGGCCAAACAACACTGGACATATCTATAATCACTCGAAACATTATGGCCAAACAACACTGGACATATCTATAATCAATGAAAATATTATGGCCAAACAACACTGAACATATCTATAATCACTCGAAACATTATGGCCAAACATCACTGGACATATCTATAATCAATGAAAATATTATGGCCAAACAACACTGGACATATCTATAATCACTCGAAACATTATGGCCAAACAACACTGAACATATCTATAATCACTCGAAACATTATGGCCAAACAACACTGAACATATCTATAATCAATGAAAATATTATGGCCAAACAACACTGGACATATCTATAATCAATGAAAATATTATGGCCAAACAACACTGAACATATCTATAATCAATGAAAATATTATGGCCAAACAACACTGAACATATCTATAATCAATGAAAATATTATGGCTAAACAACACTGGACATATCTATAATCAATGAAAATATTATGGCCAAACAACACTGGACATATCTATAATCACTCGAAACATTATGGCCAAACAACACTGGACATATCTATAATCAATGAAAATATTATGGCCAAACAACACTGGACATATCTATAATCACTCGAAACATTATGGCCAAACAACACTGAACATATCTATAATCAATGAAAATATTATGGCCAAACAACACTGGACATATCTATAATCAATGAAAATATTATGGCTAAACAACACTGGACATATCTATAATCAATGAAAATATTATGGCCAAACAACACTGAACATATCTATAATCAATGAAAATATTATGGCCAAACAACACTGAACATATCTATAATCAATGAAAATATTATGGCTAAACAACACTGGACATATCTATAATCACTCGAAACATTATGGCCAAACATCACTGGACATATCTATAATCAATGAAAATATTATGGCCAAACAACACTGGACATATCTATAATCACTCGAAACATTATGGCCAAACAACACTGGACATATCTATAATCACTCGAAACATTATGGCCAAACAACACTGGACATATCTATAATCACTCGAAACATTATGGCCAAACAACACTGGACATATCTATAATCAATGAAAATATTATGGCCAAACAACACTGAACATATCTATAATCAATGAAAATATTATGGCCAAACAACACTGGACATATCTATAATCACTCGAAACATTATGGCCAAACAACACTGGACATATCTATAATCAATGAAAATATTATGGCTAAACAACACTGGACATATCTATAATCAATGAAAATATTATGGCCAAACAACACTGGACATATCTATAATCACTCGAAACATTATGGCCAAACATCACTGGACATATCTATAATCAATCGAAACATTATGGCCAAACATCACTGGACATATCTATAATCACTCGAAACATTATGGCCAAACAACACTGGACATATCTATAATCACTCGAAACATTATGGCCAAACATCACTGGACATATCTATAATCACTCGAAACATTATGGCCAAACATCACTGGACATATCTATAATCACTCGAAACATTATGGCCAAACAACACTGGACATATCTATAATCACTCGAAACATTATGGCCAAACATCACTGGACATATCTATAATCACTCGAAACATTATGGCCAAACATCACTGGACATATCTATAATCACTCGAAACATTATGGCCAAACAACACTGGACATATCTATAATCACTCGAAACATTATGGCCAAACAACACTGAACATATCTATAATCAATGAAAATATTATGGCCAAACAACACTGGACATATCTATAATCACTCGAAACATTATGGCCAAACAACACTGAACATATCTATAATCAATGAAAATATTATGGCCAAACAACACTGGACATATCTATAATCACTCGAAACATTATGGCCAAACATCACTGGACATATCTATAATCAATGAAAATATTATGGCCAAACAACACTGGACATATCTATAATCACTCGAAACATTATGGCCAAACAACACTGAACATATCTATAATCAATGAAAATATTATGGCTAAACAACACTGGACATATCTATAATCAATGAAAATATTATGGCCAAACAACACTGAACATATCTATAATCAATGAAAATATTATGGCCAAACAACACTGAACATATCTATAATCAATGAAAATATTATGGCCAAACAACACTGGACATATCTATAATCACTCGAAACATTATGGCCAAACATCACTGGACATATCTATAATCACTCGAAACATTATGGCCAAACAACACTGGACATATCTATAATCACTCGAAACATTATGGCCAAACAACACTGGACATATCTATAATCAATGAAAATATTATGGCCAAACAACACTGAACATATCTATAATCACTCGAAACATTATGGCCAAACATCACTGGACATATCTATAATCACTCGAAACATTATGGCCAAACATCACTGGACATATCTATAATCACTCGAAACATTATGGCCAAACAACACTGGACATATCTATAATCAATGAAAATATTATGGCCAAACAACACTGGACATATCTATAATCACTCGAAACATTATGGCCAAACAACACTGAACATATCTATAATCACTCGAAACATTATGGCCAAACAACACTGGACATATCTAGACACATGACCAGAATCCTGTAACCAGAGGTATCTAGATACATGACCAGAATCCTGTAACCAGAGGTACCTAGATACATGACCAGAATCCTGTAACCAGAGGTACCTAGATACATGACCAGAATCCTGTAACCAGAGGTACCTACATTGCCGGAGATACAGACAGCCGCTTTTGTAACGTAATATTTGTCCTCGGGATTAGAAAACGGGGAAAGAAATTTGGCGAATGTCGAAGTAAAGCGATGGCAGACTGAAGTCTAGATACGATGCAGACGGACCTACGGTTAATTTTGTTCAATATATCTGATTCCTAGTCAACTAATACTTATTAAGAACATGATAATGAGGGAGAAATAAGACTCATATCTAAGAACTTAGTATGTTTTCACGGGTTAATTGTGTAGGTGGTAAGCCAGTGGAATGTAGATGATCGTAACTTTATAGGAAAATCTTTGTATATGCTGACCATTGACAGTGGGTGGCAAAGACATGCTACATTATAATTGACCATGGTTAAAAGGGGGTGGAGATCAGAGTGTGAATATTATCAGCAATTTAATCTTCCACACAGTGGCTTAACCAAAGCTATTGGCGTCATGGAATATTTGGCCGTAGTGGGTTAATACTTAGGTGTAGTCTGTGTGTTGGATGTGTACTGCTAGTGGGAGTGTCATCATCTACACTAAGTGGCTGCTGTAGGAGGGTGTACCTTCAGGTGGTTTAAGTGGGTGTGATGGATGGGTGTACTCCTACTTCTTGATGGAAGCTGTGGTTGGGTGTAGCATTGAAGTGGAAAGGCAGTGTCACAACCTGGCAGCTGCCATGAATGGATATCACTGTGGTAATAGTCACTGTACGTGGTTATGGACACTGTACGAGGTTAAGAACACTGTACGTGGTTATGGACACTGTACGTGGTATGGACACTATACGTGGTTAAGAACACTGTACGTGGTTATGGACTCTGTACGTGGTTATGGACACTGTACGTGGTTATGGACACTGTACGTGGTTATGGACACTGTACGTGGTTATGGACACTGTACGAGGTTAAGAACACTGTACGTGGTTATGGACACTGTACGTGGTTATGGACACTGTACGTGGTTATGGACACAGTACGTGGTATGGACACTATACGTGGTTAAGAACACTGTACGTGGTTATGGACTCTGTACGTGGTTATGGACACTGTACGTGGTTATGGACACTGTACGTGGTTATAGACACGACCATGTCAGTGGTAATGGTTGTGTGTGTGTGTGTGTGTGTGTGTGTGTGTGTGTGTGTGTGTAGCGGTTCATTCACCTGCTGGATTCCACGTCTGTGTGTAGCAAACACAAGAGGTACACGACACAGCTGCCACTAAAGACCACATTGGCCTATGAGGGATACAGCTGACGACTTTGGATCAGTCCTCGGCTGGTGTCTTCGCTACTATAAACACAGAATACAATTCAGCAACATCTGCTAAGATTTCAGTATCAGGTAAACTGGAAAGGGTAGAAAAATATGAACGCGTGTTTGCCACCATGCGAATTCAGATCGTACTGAAGCCATCAAAGAAAACCCCACGTAAATTAAAATGAATCTATGGAGGAGAACAATACGCGGACACACGCCTTAGAATGAAGGCAGCTCAGTAAAGCTCTTCATTAAAGACGTCAAGAAAAAATAACAGAGCAAAGATTAAACTCACTGTGTGCAAGGAAATTCTAACCGATAGCTTTCCCCCTTTATTGTTAATTAACCATTTATCGTAACTATTTAGTAAAGTATTTACTAGAAAGCTTTATATATATATATATATATATATATATATATATATATATATATATATATATATATATATATAGGGGAGAAAGAATACTTCCCACGTATTCCCTGCGTGTCGTAGAAGGCGACTAAAAGGGGAGGGAGCGGGGGGCTGGAAATCCTCCCCTCTTGTTTTTTTTTTAATATTCCAAAAGAAGGAACAGAGAAGGGGGCCAGGTGAGGATATTCCCTCAAAGGCCCAGTCCTCTGTTCTTAACGCTACCTCGCTAATGCGGGAAATGGCGAATAGTATGAAAAAAAATATATATATATATACCACCACTTTCAGCGTTCTCTCAAGATTCCTTCCACTATTGTAACACTATGATAGTTTGATCATTATCATCAGCCGACAAAATGAACCCATTAGCGAATACGTATGACGTCATTTTGACACGGTCTCAAAACCAAGCATTATAATGTTCATGACGTCATCGCGGCCTGGCGTCTCAGAGATTTAGCCAACCGTTATAACGCCATTTCAGCGAAGCTATGTACCCGCCACACTGTCATGCGCAAGCACATAGCGCATAATACTTTGCTGACTCAGTGATGGAACTATACTTGGGTTTACCCTGATAAACTTTCAGGTAAAGCTTAAACTTCCATTTTTCTAAGTACATATGAATATCCCTTCCCTCTAGGAAAACGAAAACGAATCATCGTAAGTAGGCAACATATTTGCAAAAAAGAAAAAAAACAGAGTCGGTCAGTGTGTCTATATAAGTATACACACACACATACACACACACACACTGACTGTTATATTTCTTTCTTGTATCTCCCCTGATGATGTGATTATTACACGAAAGTGCACTTGGGAACTTACCGTGCTTCATTTCCCCGTGGACTCATAGGAATATATATAGATGCGAACAATGGTACGCTGAGCATAATGAGATGAGACTGTGTTGGGAGGATCTTTATTTCACGATGAAGGTGCCGAGTGCTTGTGGTTGCTGAGCAGCCAGTGATTGTTCTCAGTGCTCTGTGTTGTGAGGTCTGAAGCTTTGTTATATTATCCCTTGAGAGGATGGAAGGCAGGGAGGTGAGGCGTAGTTTAGGGTGGAGCGGCGGAATTGTTTGCTCAAATGCTAAGGGATTCTTTTCATGTCCAGTCCTGGTACCAGCTAGTGTTAAGCGCACCTATTTTGTGTGTTAGTTTTGTGTTGATGTTTATAGTATGGGGAGTAAACAACATGTGTTTACCATATATGAGTCAGTGGAGTGATTGTCCACTGAAGGTGACTGGAGGGTGAGAGTTGGATCCGCGTCTGCCCCAGGTTAATAAAATGACTGAAAACTTCTGAGATGCAGACATTGTGTTCTATGTGAGCCAGTGTTCCAAATGTGTGAAGCTGTGTTGCATATTTGTTGTTCTTACTGTGGTGTCAGGGTGTTGTGATACGATTACAGTGGCGTATTCAATGAAGAAGCAAGGTCAGTGTTGCTTACTATAGGAAAATTCGTCTCCACAATAAATTCGCAGTGATAAGTATTGATATCTATACAAAACACATGACACTTGTGTTATCCAAGTCACAGCGAATTTAGACGAACTGTGGCAGGAAATCAAACGTGCCAGACAGATGTGTGTGGAGGAAAATCTTGTCTCACGCATCCGCAATATAGAATTTTCAGTCTCTAGTCTCGTTTCAAAGGTGTTAAAATCATTTGCCACTACCGGACGTAATATGAAAATGATGAACTTACCATACATCAAAGCACAGCTTTCCCCAAATCCAAGTATATATGATACACATCAATCTAATGTGCTGTCAGGGGAAAAAGAAAAGTATAGTCGCTTGAATCCTAGCTCTTTACTATTCATTGGTCGTAATTCATTCTGTCGGAGATTTAGGTAACTAAATCTGACTGAGCGTTATCCCAAGTCTGCTCCTCCTCCTCCTCCCTCCACTACCTCGCTCCTCTCCAGGAAAACACAAGCGTTACCAGACTGACCATAAGTCATCACATCAAATTTTCTTTCGTTTTCAGGGATGAATTTGACATCGCTTAAGTTTTACCATTGATCTGAAATATATCTAATCTGGAATAGATCGACAGTAACGTAGGAAGTTTGCATATCCTCCAACTTAAAGAAACTTATCCAAAAACTTCATCTGTGTCTTAGATAAAGACAAACAATAGTACTTGTCAACTAATCACTTGCATCTGTTTCACAGCTTTATAGACTCATATCATAACGTCTATATTATTCTGGAGAAAGCAATTACTTTAATCTCATCTCAACTTTCAGTGAGTCGTGTTTCCATTGTGATCTTGGGCGATGGTGACAGTGTGTGAAGGTGAGGGTCAACATGCGAGAGCTAGATGACTCGCTGAAGGCCAGACGTGAAGTTATCATATGTATGTATGAAGTTTCATATCTAATATAGATATGAATCTTCATACATGCATATGATAACTTCACGTCTGGACTTCAGCGAGTCGTCTAGACACACTACAAGCTGGGCGTAGTTGACCGTACATACATGGATGGTGAGTGGACTAACAATACATTTCTTTAGGATCGCATGAGTGTAATCATATACTGTATGTAGTGCCTTGGATGACGCTGGTGATCAGGGTTAACCTGTTAACCTGTTGGTGGCCACATCATCGCTTGCACCAGCGTTAGCGGCCACATCCATCGCTCACACACACTTTAGTGGCCACATTCATCTCTCCCACCCACCTTTAAGAGCCACATCCATCTCTCGCACCAGCCTGTTAGTGGCCATATCCATCTCTCACACCCACTTTTAGTGGCCACATTCATCTCTCGCACCCTATTTTAGTGGCCACATCTCTCTCGCACCCACCTTTAGTAGAAACATCTCTCTCGCACCCACCTTTAGTAGCCACATTCATCTCTCGCACCCACCTTTAGTGGCCACATCCATCTCTCACACCCACCTTTAGTAGCCACATCTATCTCGCACCCACCTTTAGTGGCCACATCCATCTCTCGCACCCACCTTTAGTGGCCACATCCATCTCTCACAACCACCTTTAGTGGACACATCTCTCTCGCACCCACATTCATCTCTCGCACCTAACCTGTCAGCAGCCAGATCCATCTCTCACACCCACGGACACATCTTCCCCTCATGAATACCTCACCGTCACCATCTCTGTGTTTACCTCAGTACTTAAGCTGCCGCTTTTTTTCCATCCTCAGCTAAGCTGCCGCCAAGTCTTCAAGATAAGCTGTACTTTGCAAAAGTTTAAAGCCTGCTAATTAAGACATGCTGGTGTTTACGTCACCCACGGCCCTTAAAGAGGATGTTTAGTATAGCATTTTACTGTTACATCTGCTCTTCAACATGACCCCAATACCCATGTTCCTCTCTGAGACAAGACAATAGGCGACCCCACTCCAGTGCACTGAGAACAAAGACCTTGACTTCACCACACTCCAGACACTCAGTGTCACTTTAGTGAGTTCCTGAAGAAAATGGAATGTGTAAATTAAGTGCGGGTTGGTGTTCCCGGACTCCGCCTGCTCGAGGTTACATTACGAAGGAAAAAAAGTCACCTTTGGGAGGCTGTATCACTAGAAGTGCACAGTCATCGTCAAGAACTTCTCCCTTCAAAGGAGTTCACGTTTCCCTGCTCCTGCAAGTAGCGCCGCAGCCTTGGGGCTGCAGGAGACTTTGGAAAAACATCCCGGGAAACACCAGGACTCATTCTTTGAAGGAAGGCCTGGGGTAACTATGAATAAACGAAGTAAATAAGAATATTCATCTATCATAGTTTTCAGTAATGCATTAACGTATCATTTATGGGTCAGTGGTGGCAATGGATCACAGCACATATACATCCAGGCACACATACACACATGTATATACATCCAGGCACACATACACACATATATATACATCCAGGCACACATAGACACAAATATATACATCCAGGCACACATACACACATATATATACATCCAGGCACACATACACACAAATATATACATCCAGACACACATACACACATATATATACATACGTACACATGTTGGAAAGGATCACAATTTTGCGCGTGATCAAGATATTCCTATGAGTCCACGGGGAAAATGAAACACGATAAGTGTTTCATTTCGTGTTTCATTTTCCCCGTGGACTCATAGGAATACGTACACATGTGTGTGTGTGGGTGGAGTTGTGGGAGCCAAACTCACTAAATAGATTAAGATCTGACATATGCTGTTCAGTGTGGGGTTACATGACAGCAATGTGGGAGAGGGGAAGAGGAGGAATTGTTTTCGTATTAAGAGATAACCTCGCGTTTTAGGAAACACTGGAAGATTGTACATTCAGACAATACATAGTAGGAAGAGTAAATGCAGGAGAGAAGTGCAGTGGTGGTGTTCGTACAGAAGTGCAGTAGTTGTGTTCGTACAGAAGTGCAGTGGTGGTGTTCGTACAGAAGTGCAGTAGTGGTGGTGTTCGTACAGAAGTGCAGTGGTGGTGTTCGTACAGAAGTGCAGTGGTGGTGTTCGTACAGAAGTGCAGTGGTAGTATTCCTGTTGTGTTTATAATGCTCTAGGGAGTTTTAACGATTTAGAACAATTAAATTGTGATAACAAAAACTGTTCGTTGCCCGCATGCAAATAAACGTATTAGGACCACCACTATCAGTGCTGGGGTTAGTGGCACCATTGATGTTGGGGTAGTGGCACTACCAGTACCGGAGTAGTGGCCCACCTGCTGCCATCTGGTGGCATGACGTCACTGGGATAGCTTGGATCATGTGACGTCACCGGGATAGCTTGGATCATCATGTGATCACCGGTGAGGTGGCGGGAGTGGTCGAGACAGGCCGCGGCCAGACTAATGCTCCCTCACCCTAATATTCTTTTTTCTTTTTTTCCGGTTTGTATCGTGGCGTCTGATGACATGCGAGATAACATGAGGACGGACCTGGTTGTGATGACAGGCAGCCGCTTAATGGAAGAAAGGATTATTCTTTTTTCTTTCTTGAGGGAGACTGTTCTTGTTTGTGAATTATAAGAGCCTTTTTGTCCCCCTGGTGCTGATCACTAGATAAGCGGGAGGTAGGGAGGAGCATCCGGGGGTGGTGGAGGCGGGCGCCTTCGTCAGTGGCGAAAGGCGGGAACGTATACGTACGGCGGAGGGAGACAGACCACAGCCTAGTTCTCCTCTCGTCTTCAAGAATTACATACGTGATGATAGCGTGACATAGATCACAGAAAACCTACTCGAACAGACGAGAAGTCTTGGAAACTGCTGGTGTATCAAGTCTCTGCGAGTCCTGGAGGATTGGGTAGCTTGTGAATTATGGATCACTAAACGAGGTAACAGCCCACTTGCTTGTTAACCTTTCATCAGTTCTGACATTTATTTTTTTTCACTTTGCCTTTCAGTGTCGACGTAAATATTCACCTAACATTTCCAGCGAATATAATCATTCATCAAACATTTCCAGCGAATATAAGTATACGCCAAGGGCTGTCTCCTTGGGGCAATGTGGTTGGAGGTGTAACGACCAAATGACCCTGTTCGTACGCACTGCTTTGAATGAGAAGGAATCTCTAGGCTGCAACAATGCAGGAAATATCTTCGGAATTGGTTTGTTCTTATAGCACATTGTACGAACTGGAATGGCCTCGATGCGGTTGTGGTACCGAACTGCAACATGGGGACGAGGGATCTCTCGTAACAGAAGAGGGCGGTCAAAAGGATGGTGCAGTAGCTTCATCCCGAGCTGTTGTCGCAGGTCATGGCTGGTGAAAGACTGAGGGATTCAGTGTGTTTAAGCGCTTCATGATAGATAGGAGGTATAAGAGTGACCAAAGGGTAATCTTGCATACCCATGTCTGCACCGTTTGTGGTGGTGATGTTGGGCGGTGGGCCAGCGAGGGAAACCCGTGTTGTCATAACTATTTCATGATTACCATCTGTATGATATGGCGAGAATACCCTACACTCGTGTGTGTGTGCATGTATATGTGTGTGTGTGTGTGTGTGTGTGTGTGTGTGTGAGAGAGAGAGAGAGAGAGAGAGAGAGAGAGAGAGAGAGGCCCTGTAGCAGTGGTGGTGAGGACTGGGGGTGGGTCTTGAGAGCAGCAGCAGCAGCAGTAGTAAAGAGGCAAGCGTTGTAGGGATGTCACCGGAGAAGTGCCACCACGACCACCACACTACTACTACTACTACTACTACTAGGCCCAGCACAGCAGCACACCCTCACACCCTGAGCACACCCGGGCTGCCAGGCCTTATGTCGTGAGGAGTCAACACCGAGAGAGGGGAGGAGAGAGTCTCTCTCTCTCTCTCTCTCTCTCTCTCTCTCACACACACACACACACACGAAGATATGATCAATAAAGACATCCTACCTACATCTAAGAAGCTGCATGATTGTTGATAATGTTCAAGAGATGCCGGGCCTCCCCCCCACATCCTGCATGTGGTTCAAACTACAATATGCTTAGCAAGTACGTCCACCGCACTGAAAGAAGCACAAAGAACAGTTAGAGAAGGTCCAGAGGAGAGCAACAAAGATGATATCAAGACTCGGAGGGTTGTGTGACGAGGAGAGGCTGGAGGCCTTAAATTTACCCACCTTGGAAGAGAGAAGAGTGAAGGGTGATCAGATCAAAACCTGCAAGTTTTCAAAACGGATCAAGTACAAGGACAATAAACAGCTCTTCAAGAGAGATGTAGGGATAGAGCAACCAAGGGACATAACATGAAATTAAGCAATAAATTTCTTTAAAAAGTTGGTGGACGAATGAGAATGGCTGAAAACATGGATAATGAAGACAACAAATGTAAATTTTAGAATTTAGGAAGTTGAAGGGACTGGACCCCACAAGTGTAAAACTCCCTCCCCAGACAGTACGAATAGTAAATTTGATATTCCATATTTTCAGATAATTTGTGACATAAGAATCCTTCGCGTGTATTTGAAACATCATTCGAACAACGGACCTTTGATGTTCGAAACCGTGAGACATCAAGAGAAACCTGCAAAACTCGGAGGTAAAACGTGCATATGAAACCTGTAATGTGAATCTCTCATTATGATGTGTGTCTACATCCTATACCTGAAACATCTACTTTAATCTCTAACTGAGCTGTCTACTTGAAAATACTAACGCGAAGCATTTGTTCGAAGCTTCTACGTAAACCTTTGCCGTGGTGATCTGTATCAATCTTCAAATCAATGAAGTATTGGAACACTTATCTAATCTTGAACCCTATACAGATATCGATTGTTGATCACGAAAAACATCCTCCTTTGAAATTTGTTGAGAGTCTATTGACATAATGTATCGATGTCCGTTCTATTTTGATTCAATTTTTGATCATACTATTCTACTTTTGATCATAATCTCTCATTAGAGTCGCTGATTGGTGATTCGAAAACAGTCGATGACTTATTACCATTCGAGAGACTGTGTTCAGTACCCAGCTGACACGGTGGGGTGGGGTGGGTGTGGAGAGGGGTGTGGAAGGGGGAAGGGGGCCATCCAACTGTCAAAATTAATCTGTGCTTAAGATCTCCACGGGACCGACTGTCCTCAACCACCTTCGTTGCTTCGATAGAAATGCCATTCTTACCTATGTATGATATGTCACCCAGAGGATAGTTTCAGTGTTTTGTCAGTTGAATATATATATATATATATATATATATATATATATATATATATATATATATATATATATATATATATATATCATCCCTGGGGATAGGAGAGAAAGAATACTTCCACGTATTCCCCGCGCGTCCTAGAAGGCGACTAAAATGGGAGGGAGCGGGGGACTGGAAATCCTCCCCTCTCATCATTTTCTTTAATTTTCTATAAGAGGGAACAGAGAAGGGGGCCAGGTGAGGATATTCCCTCAAAGACCCAGTTCTCTGTTCTTAAGGCTACCTCGCTAACGCGGGAAATGGCGAATAGTTTGAAAGAAAAAGAAAGTATATATATATATATATATATATATATATATATATATATATATATATATATATATATATATATATATATATATATATTGGAAGCGAGGTGCTGGAAATCCTCCCCTACAGTTTTTAATTTTCCAAAAGAATGAACAGAGAAGGGGGCCAAATGAGGATATTCCCTCTAAGGCTCAGTCCTCTGTTCTTAACGCTGCCTCACGAACGCGGGAAATGGCGAATATGTATGAAAAAATATATGTGCTACAGTTATTTTCTTTTTTTTTTTCGCTGGCGGAGCTGTTTCATTGAAATTATTTATGTTCTTTGCTGAAGCAGATTATATTTCATCGTTCAGACAAGTGTGTGATCAAAAAGTAAACCATTTTTTTTCTGTAAGTGTTTGATGTTTACGTTTTTGCAATGTATGCTTCATGCATGTGCTACGGAATCTGGTTCAAGGACCGTGCAGCTGCTGACAGACACTAAATTCAACAACAAACGCATGCTAAACGCTTTTTTTTCCTTCTTTTTATGACAGGAATTTGTGTGTGTGTGTGTGTGTGTGTGTGTGTCCTTCCTCAGCCACAGTAGGTGGTATAAGGAAGACAAAAGTTAAAAATGGCTTCATTTGCACATATCTAATATATATCTGCCATTATATATATATATATATATATATATATATATATATATATATATATATATATATATATATATATATATATATATATATATATATATATATATATATATATATATATATATATATATAATCACATTATATCATCCATCAGCCAGGATTCGAACCCAGGATCTTTTGCGTGGTATTCGAAAACGCTAACCGATAGTCTACGATCGCTCCAAATGGGGAAATAACTATTCATTTACATTTAATCGAATAGTCATTTCCCTATCGGGAGTAATCGTAGCCTAGCAGTTAACGTTACCGAATACCATGCAAAAAAGTCCTGGGTTCGAATCATGGCTGATGGAGGGCATAATGTGTTTTATGAAAGTGTGCGCGTTCATGTGCACTATATTCGTTTCCAGTATATATATATATATATATATATATATATATATATATATATATATATATATATATATATATATATATATATATATATATACTGGGGATAGGGGAGAAAGAATACTTCCCACGTATTCCCTGCGTGTCGTAGAAGGCGACTAAAAGGGGAGGGAGCGGGTGGCTGGAAATCCTCCCCCCTCGTTTTTTTTTCAATTTTCCAAAAGAAGGAACAGAGAAGGGGGGCCAGGTGAGGATATTCCCTCAAAGGCCCAGTCCTCTGTTCTTAACGCTACCTCGCTAATGCGGGAAATGGCGAATAGTATGAAAGAAAAGAAAGATATATATATATATATATATATATATATATATATATATATATATATATATATATATATATATATATATATATATATATATATATATATGAAACGAGCAATCTGATGATAGATAACCAATTCCACCTCCTCTTCCCTATACACCTACGACAAAGTGTTAAAAATACGAGAGCACTCCAGCTCGACCTTGGCTCTGACGTCAGGGAGTTCCGAGGGAGGATCCAACCTCCTCGCCCTCTCCCTGGCTATTACCTCCCCGGTCGTGGGTGGCGCGTATTTATAAACACCCTACATTGTTGCTAAATAGATCCCGGAGCTGTTAGAGGCGGCAAGTGCTTTCACGAGACTTAGGCTCAAAACGTCTCACTTGTAAATCGTATTGGAACCTCATTCGTGTTGCTTGAGATCGCACAGCATCAAAGTTTTTGTTTTGACATTTTCTTGCGGTATGCACGGAGCTGTTACCACCAGCCTTTTTACCCCCTCAGTCACAACACTTCCCCATACCTGGAGGCAGTTTAGGTTGCGCTGCCGTAGTGGCAGGGTCTAAGATTCATTTACAAGTGTGAGAGATCCAAGTGACTCGTCCGTGTCTGATCTTAACCACGGATATGTCAGATACGTAATGGCACGTTCATTAGTCTTCCGAGAGAGAGAGAGAGAGAGAGAGAGAGAGAGAGAGAGAGAGCTGGTTGGTTGGTTGGCATTGCCATTTCCGTTACATAATCTTCATAATCATTCTTTAGGCTTGCTACTTTCCTCGGAGTGCGCAGGAAGAGAGAGAGAGAGTGTGTGGGGGTATAATTCCCAGCAATTTAAACGCTGCCTGCTATCGGGGTG